>NC_088217.1:9100009-9197509 GCF_036934945.1 Oncorhynchus masou masou
GTGACTTGTGTTCCATTAAATTCAGTATTAAACAATAGAAAGAATATGGTGCTCCGTGGGATGCTCAAAGTTTTTCTATAACCCAACCCTGATCTGTACTCCTCCACAACTTTGTCCCTGACATATTTGGAGAGCTCCTTGGTCTTCATAGTGCCACATCCTTGGTGGTGCCCCTTGTTTAGTGGTGTTGCAGTCTATGGGGCTTTTCAGAACAAGTGTATGTATACTGAGGTCATGTGACAGATCATGTGACACTTAGATTGCACCCAGGTGGACTTTATTTAATGAATTATGTGACTTCTGAAGGTAATTGGTTGCACCATATCTTTTTTAGGTGCTTCACAGCAAAGGGGATAAATACATATCTACTCACCACTTTTCCATTTAAAAAAAAAAACATTTGTTTAAGCAAGTACATTTTTTTTATTTCACTTCACAAATGTGTACTATTTTGTGTATGTCCATGACATGAAATGCAAATAAAAATATATTTAAATGACAGGTTGTAATGCAACACAATAGGAAAAACTCCAAGGGGTATGAATAATTTTGCAAGAGACTGTAGCTCAGCCTTCATCACCATAGTACCCTCCAAGCTCATCATTAAGCTTGGGCCTAGGGTCTGAAACCCCGCTCTGTGCAACTGGGTCCTGGACCTCCTGATGCGTCCCCAAGTGGTGAAGGTAGGTAACGACACCTCCACTTTGCTGATCCTCAACACTGGGGCACCACAAGGGTGTGTGCTCAGCCCCCTCCTGTACTCCCTGTTCACCCACGACTGCACGGCCACGCACGCCTCGAACTCATACATCAAGATTGCAGATGACACAACAGTAGTATGCCTGATTACCAACAATGGCGAGACAACCTACAGGGAGGAGGTGAGGGTGCCACAAAAATAACCTCTCTCTTAACATTAACAAAATGATGGAGCTGGAACGTGGACTTCAGGAAACAGCAGGAGTATGCCCTTAACCATATTGACGGGACCGCAGTGGAGAAGGTGGAAACATCACTTACCATCTGAAAGGGTCCAACCACACAGACAGCGTGGTGAAGAAAGCGCAACAGCTCCTCTTCAACCTCAGGAGGCTGAAGAAATTTGGCTTGGCTTGGCCCCTAAGGCCAAGATACACAATTGAAAGCTGTGTCACCACCTGGTATGGCAATTGCCCCGGCTGAAGCTGCAGGGCTCTCCAGAGGGTGGTATGGTCTGCCTAACACATCACCGGGGGTACACTGCCTGCCCTCCAGGACACCTACAGCACCTGATGTCACAGGAAGGCCAAAAAGATCATCAAGGACATCGACCACACGAGCCACTGCCTGTTCACGCCGCTATCATCCAGAAGGTGAGATCAGTACAGGTGCATCAAAGCTGGGGCCGAGAGACTGAAAAAAGCTTTGATTTTAAGGCCATAAAACTGTTCAATAGCCATTATTAGCCGGCTACCACCCGGCTGCTCAAACCTGAACCTCAGAGGCTGCTGCCCTGTATACATAGAAACGGAATCACTGGTCACTTTAACCTCTGTTGGGTAGGGGGCAGTATATTGAATTTTGGATGAATGGGGTGCCCAATGTAAACTGCCTGTTACTCATGCCCAGAAGCTAGGATATGCATATTGGTAGATTTGGATAGAAAACACTCTAAAGTTTCCAAACCTGTTAAAATAATGTCTGTGAGTATAACAGAGGAAAATCCATCCAGGAAGTGGGAAATCTGAGGTTTGTAGGGGGAGCGAATAAGAGCTGTTTGAACCAGTGGTCTGGTTGAAAGCCTTTAGTTTAGTCACACGCGTGGCCATGAGCACGAGCTCAGTTCCCTTTCATTTCTAAAGACAATGGAATTGTCCGGTTGGAATATTTTTGAAGATTTATGATAAAAACATCCTAAAGATTGATTCTATACATCGTTTGACATGTTTCTACAAACTGTAATGGAACTATTTTGACTTTTCGTCTGGACTTAGTGCCCGCTCATTGTGCATTTGGATTACAGGACTAAACTCGCAAACAAAAAGGAGGTATTCGGACATAAAGGTGAATTTTATCATTTGTTGTCATTTGTTGTCTAACATGGACACCTGCGAGTGCCATCAGATGAAGATCATCAAAGAATAGTGATGAATTTTAATGCTATTTCTGACTTTTGTGACACCTATCCTTGGTTGGAAAATGTCTGTATGGTTTTCTGTGGCTAGCCACTGACCTAACATAATCGCATGGTGTGCTTTTGCCCGTAAAACCTTTTTGAAATCTGACACAGCGGTTGCATTAAGGAGAAATGTATCTTTAATCGTATGTTAAACACTTGTATCTTAGATCAATGTTTACGATGAGTATTTCTGTAATTTGATGTGGCTCTCTGTGCTTTCACCGAATGTTTGTTTGAGGCATTTCTGAACATAACACGTCATTTTCAAATGAGGTATTTGGACATAAAGATGAACTTTATCGAGCAAAACACACATTTATTGTCTAACATGGCATCCTGGAAGATCATCAGAGGTTAGTGATTCATTTAATCGCTATTTCTGACTTCTGTGAGCCCTCTCCTTGGCTGGAAAATGGCTGTATGGTTTTCTGTGACTAGGTGCTGACCTAACATAATCGCATGGTGCGCTTTCGCAGTGAAGCCTTTTTGAAATCGGACACTGTGGTTGGAGTTACAAGAAGTTTATCATTAAAATGGTGGATAATACTTGTATGTTTGAGGAATTTAAATTATGGGATTTCTGTTGTTTTTAATTTGGCGCCCTGCAATTTCACTGGCTGTTGACAAATCAATCCCGTTAATGGGATCCGAGCGGGAATGGGGGTGAAGGGATCCCTAAGAGGTTAGTAAAAATAAGCTACTTGGTTTTCGCCAAAAGGCATGTGGGAGACTCCCCAAACATATGGAAGAAGGTACTCTGGTAAGATGAGACTAAAATGTAGTTTTTTGGCCACCAAGGAAAACTCTATGTCTGACCCAACACCTCTCATCATCAAGAGAACACCACCCCCACAGTGAAGCATGGTGGTGGCAGCATCATGCTGTGGGGATTTTCTTCATCGGCAGGGAGTGGGAAACAGGTCAGAATTGAAGGAGTGATGGATGGAGCTAAATTCAGGGAAACCTGTTTCAATCTTCCAGAGAATTGAAACTGGGACAGAGGTTCACCTTCCAGCAGGACAATGGCCCTAAGCATACTGCCTCAAGCAACACTTGAGTGGTTTAAGGGGAAACATTTACATGGCCTAGTCAAAGCCCAGACTTCAATCCAATTTGAGAATCTGTGGTATGAAAAATGCTGTACATCAGCGGAACCCATCCAAGTTGAAGCAGTTGGAGCAGTTTTGCCTTGAAGAATGTGCAAAAATCCCAGTGTCTAGATGTGCCAAGCTTATAGAGACATACCCCAAGAGACTTGCAGCTGTAATTGCTGCAAAAGGTGGCTCTACAAAGTATTGGTCTTTGGGGGGTGAATAGTTATGCACGTTCAAGTTCTATGTTTTTTGTCTTTATTCTTTATTCTTGTTTGTTTCACAATAGAAAATATTTTGCATCTTCAAAGTGGTAGGCATGTCGTGTAAATCAAATGATACAAACCCCCCAAAAATCAATTTTAATTCCAGGCTGTAAGGAAACAAAATAGGAAAAATGCCAAGGGGGGTGAAGACTTTCACAGTGAACAGCATTCTGACATAAGTATTCCTCTTTTCCAGATGGGATAGGGCAGTGTGATGGTGATTGCATCGTCTGTGGATCTATTGGCGAGGTAAGCAAAGCGAAGTTGGTCTAGGGTGTCAGGTAAGATGGATCTTTATCTAGCCTCTCAAAGCACTTCATGATGACATAAGTGGGTGATACGAGGCAAAAATAAATTATTTAACGTACTTTTGCTTTCTTGGGGACAGGAACAATGGTGGATATCTTGAAGCAAGTGGGGACAGCAGACTGGGATAGGGAGAGATTGAATATGTCCAGCCAGCTGGTCTGCACATGCTCTAAGGACGCTGCTAGGACCGGAAGCTAAAATTTCTTACTCACGTCAGCCAAGGAGAACGAGAGTCCACAGTCCTTGGGAGCGGGCCACGTCGGTACCACTGTCATCTTCAAAGCAAGCGAAGAAGGTGTCTAGCTTGTCTGGCTGGATTTCCCTTTGTAATCCCTGATTGTCTAGACCTACACATTCATCTCGTGTCTGAGTCATTGAATTGCGACTCCAATTTGTCTCTGTCCTGACATTTTGCCTGTCTGATTTCCTTACGGAGGGAATAACTGCACCAGGTGTTCCAAACCTTCTTTGACCTGAGATCTACTTTTTCATTTGCCAGCATGATGAGATCTACCAGTCTCAAAATCCAAACCAACCAACAAAATGTATGAAATGCAACACACCAGTGAGTATGGACCTACTGCTATGATACCTACAGTTGATGTCGGAAGTTTGCATACACCTTAGCCAAATACATTTAGTTCAGTTTTTCACAATCCCTGACATTTTATCCTACTAAAAATTCCATGTCTTAGGTCAGTTAGGATCACCACTTTATTTTAAGAATGTGAAATGTAAGAATAATAGTAGAGAGAATTATTTTTTTCAGCTTTTATTTCTTTCATCACATCCCCAGTGGGACAGAAGTTTGAAGATGACATGCACTCAATTAGTACTTGGTAGCATTTCCTTTCAATTGTTTAACTTGGGTGAAACGTTTCGGGTAACCTTCCACAAGCTTCCCACAATAAGTTGGGTGAATTTTGACCCATTCCTCCTAACAGAGCTGATGTAACTGATTCATGTTTGTAGGCCTCCTTCCTCACACACACTTGTTCAGTTCTGCCCACATATGTTCTATAGGATTGAGATCAGGGCTTTGTGATGGCCACTCCATTTACACTCCAATACCTTGACCTTGTTATCCTTAGACCATTTTGCCACAGCTTTGGGAGTATGCTTGTGGCCATTGTCCATTTGGAAGACCCATTTGCGAACAAGCTTTATTAACTTCCTGACAGAGATGGCCGCCTCGCTTCGCGTTCCTAGGAAACTATGCATTTTTTAAATTTTTTTTTACGTGTTATTTCTTACATTGGTACCCCAGGTCATCTTAGGTTTCATTACATACAGTCGAGAAGAACTACTGAATATAAGAGCAGCGTCAACTCACCTTCAGTACGACCAAGAATATGACTTTCGCGAAGCGGATCCTGTGTTCTGACTTTCACCCAGGACAATGGAATGGATCCCAGCCGGCGACCCAAAAACACAACTTCGTAAAAGGGGGAAACGAAGCGGTCTTCTGGTCAGGCTCCGGAGACGGGCACATCACGCGCCACTCCCTAGAATTCTACTAGCCAATGTCCAGTCTCTTGACAACAAGGTTGATGAAATCCGACCAAGGGTAGAATTCCAGGGGGGCATCAGAGACTGTAACGTTCTTTGCTTCACGGAAAATTGGCTCACTGGAGAGACGCTATCGGAGTCGGTGCAGCCAGCTGGTTTCTCTACGCATCGCGCCGACAGAAACAAACATCTTTCTGGTAAGAAGAGGGGCGGGGGCGTATGCTTCATGGTTAACGAGACGTGGTGTGGTCACAACAACATACAGGAACTCAAGTCCTTCTGTTCACCTGATTTAGAATTCCTCACAATCAAATGTCGACCGCATTATCTACCAAGGGAATTCTCTTCGATTATAATCACAGCCGTATATATTCCCACCCAAGCAGACACATCGATGGCTCTGAACGAACTTTATTTGACTCTTTGCAAACTGGAATCCATATATCCTGAGGCTGCATTCATTGTCGCTGGGGATTTTAACAAGGCTAATCTGAAAACAAGACTCCCTAAATTGTATCAGCATATCGATTGCACAACCAGGGCTGGAAAAACCTTGGATCATTACTATTCCAACTTCCGCGACGCATATAAGGCCCTGCCCCGCTCTCCATTCAGGAAAGCTGACTATGACTCCATTTTGTTGATCCCTGCCTACAGACAGAAACTAAAACAAGAAGCTCCCGCGCTGAGGTCTGTTCAATGCTGGTCCGACCAATCTGATTCCACACTCCAAGACTGCTTCCATCACGTGGACTGGGATATGTTTCGTATTGCATCAAACAACAACATTGACGAATACGCTGATTCGGTGAGCGAGTTCATTAGAACATGCGTTGAAGATGTCGTTCCCATAGCAACGATTAAAACATTCACAAACCAGAAACCGTGGATTGATGGCAGCATTCGTGTGAAACTGAAAGCGCGAACCACTGCTTTTAATCAGGGCAAGGTGACCGGAAACATGACCGAATACAAACAGTGTAGCTATTCCCTCCGCAAGGCAATCAAACAAGCTAAGCGTCAGTATAGAGACAAAGCAGAATCTCAATTCAACGGCTCAGACACAAGAGGTATGTGGCAGGGTCTACAGTCAATCACGGATTACAAAAAGAAAACCAGCCCCGTCACGGACCAGGATGTCTTGCTCCCAGGCAGACTAAATAACTTTTTGCCCGCTTTGAGGACAATACAGTGCCACTGACACGGTCCGCAACCAAAACATGCGGACTCTCCTTCACTGCAGCCGATGTGAGGAAAACATTTAAACGTGTTAACCCTCGCAAGGCTGCAGGCCCAGACGGCATCCCCAGCCGAGCCCTCAAAGCATGCGCATACCAGCTGGCTGGTGTGTTTACGGACATATTCAATAAATCCCTATCCCAGTCTGTTGTTCCCACATGCTTCAAGAGGGCCACCATTGTTCCTGTTCCCAAGAAAGCTAAGCTAACTGAGCTAAACGACTACCGCCCCGTAGCACTCACTTCCGTCATCATGAAGTGCTTTGAGAGACTAGTCAAGGACCATATCACCTCCACCCTACCTGACACCCACCCACTCCAATTTGCGCCACAATAGGTCCACAGACGATGCAATCTCAACCACACACTGCCCTAACCCATCTGGACAAGAGGAATACCTATGTGAGAATGCTGTTTATCGACTACAGCTCGGCATTTAACACCATAGTGCCCTCCAAGCTCGTCATCAAGCTGGAGACCCTGGGTCTCGACCCCGCCCTGTGCAACTTGGGTACTGGACTTCCTGAAGGGCCGCCCCCAGGTGGTGAGGGTAGGCAACAACATCTCCACCCCGCTGATCCTCAACACTGGGGCCCCACAAGGGTGCGTTCTGAGCACTCTCCTGTACTCCCTGTTCACCCACAACTGTGTGGCCACGCACACCTCCAATCATCAAGTTTGCGGACGACACCACAGTGGTAGGCTTGATTACCAACAACGACGAGACGGCCTACAGGGAGGAGGTGAGGGCCCTCGGAGTGTGGTGTCAGGAAAATAACCTCACACTCAACGTCAAACAAAACGAAGGAGATGATTGTGGACTTCGGGAAACAGCAGAGGGAACACCCCCCTATCCACACCGATGGAACAGAAGTGGAGAGGGTAGTAAGTTTTATGTTCCTCGGCGTACACATCACAGACAAACTGAATTGGTCCACTCACACAGACAGCATCGTGAAGAAGGCGCAGCAGCGCCTCTTCAACCTCAGGATGCTGAAGAAATTTGGCTTGTCACCAAAAGCACTCACAAACTTCTACAGATGCACAATCGAGAGCATCCTGTCGGGCTGTATCACCGCCTGGTACGGCAACTTCTCCGCCCACAACCGTAAGGCTCTCCAGAGGGTAGTGAGGTCTGCACACCGCATCACTAGGGGCAAACTACCTGCCCTCCAGGACACCTACACCACTCGATGTCACAGGAAGGCCATAAAGATCATCAAGGACAACAACCACCCGAGCCACTGCCTGTTCACCCCGCTATCATCCAGATGGCGAGGTCAGTACAGGTGTATCACAGCTGGGACCGAGAGACTGAAAAACAGCTTCTCTCTGAAGGCCATCAGACTGTTAAACAGCCACCACTAACATTGAGTGGCTGCTGCCAACACACTGACTCAACTCGAGCCACTTTAATAATGGGAATTGATGGTAAATTATGTAAAATATATCACTAGGCACTTTAAACAATGCTACCTAATATAATGTTTACATACCCTACATTATTCATCTCATATGTATACGTATATCCTGTACTCTATATCATCTACCGCATCTTTATGTAATACATGTATCACTAGCCACTTTAAACTATGCCACTTTGTTTACATACTCATCTTATATGTATATACTGTACTCAATACCATCTACTGTATCTTGCCTATGCTGCTCTGTACCATCACTCATTCATATATCTTTATGTACATATTCTTTATCCCCTTACACTTGTGTCTATAAGGTAGTAGTTTTGGAATTGTTAGCTAGATTACTTGTTGGTTATTACTGCATAGTCGGAACGAGAAGCACAAGCATTTCGCTACACTCGCATTAACATCTGCTAACCATGTGTATGTGACAAATAAAATTTGATTTGATTTGACTGATGTCTTGAGATGTTGCTTCAATATATCCATGTAATTTTCCTTCCTCATAATTGTCCTTCCTTTTGTGAAGTGCACCAATCCCTCCTGTAGCAAAGCATCGCCACAACATGTTTTGCTACCACCCCCATGCTTCATGGTTGGGATGGTGTTCTTCGGCTTGCAAGCATCCCCCTTTTTCGTCCAAACATAACAATGGTCATTATGGCCAAACAGTTCTATTTTTGTTTCATCAGACCAGAGGACATTTCTTTAAAAAGTACGATCGTTGTCCCCATGTGCAGTTGCAAACCGTAGTCTGGCTTTTTTATGGCATTTTGAAGCATTGGCTTCTTCCTTGCTGATTGGCCTTTTAGGTTATGTTGATATAGGACTCGTTTCACTGTGGATAAAAATACTTTTGTACCTTTTTAGCCTATCAGAAGCTTGTAAAGCCATGACATAATTTCCTGGAAGTTCCAAACTGTTTAAAGGCACAGTCAACTTAGTGTATGTACACTTCTGAACCACTGGAATTGTGATACAGTGAATTATAAGTGAAATAATCTGTCTCTAAACAATTGTTGAGAAAATTACTTGTGTCATGCACAAAGTTGATGTCCTTACCGACTTGCCAACACTATAGTTTGTTAAGTAAAGCAAAAAAAGATTCTGCCAGTCCGTGGTGAGTAATCGCAGTCCTGATGTCCAGAAGTTATTTTCGGTCATAAGAGATGGTAGGGGCAATATTCTGTACAAAATATGAATATAAAACACTTTTTTGGTTACTTCATGTTTCGATATGTGTTATTTCATAGTTCTGATATAGAAAATAGCGCAAATAAAGAAAAACCCTGAGTAGGTGTGACCAAACTTTTGACTGGTACTGTATGGACAAAAATATAAACACAACATGTAAATTATTTGTCCCATGTTTCATGAGCTGAAATAAAATATCACAGAAATGTTCCGTACGCACAAAAGCTTATTTCTCTCAAATGTTTCTGCACAAATTTGTTTACAACCCAGTTAGTGAGCATTTCTCCTTCGCCTAGACAATCCATCCACCTAACAGGTGTGGAATATCAAGAAGCTGATTAAACACCATGATCATTACACAGGTGCACCTTGTACTGGGGATGATAAAAGGCCACAAAGATGATGCTGTCTTGTCACACCACAATACCACAGATGTCTGAAGTTTAGAGGGAGCGTGTAATTGGCATGCTGACTGCTGGAATGTCCACCAGAACTGTTGACAGAGAATGGAATGTTAATTTCTCTACCATAAGCCGCCTCCAACATCGTTTTAGAGAACAGCATTATGTCCAACCGACCTTACAACCACAGACCACGTTTAACCTCCACATCCGGCTACTTCATGTAGTCTATAAAATAAGATAAGATTAGGGCATCATTTATTTATTTAAATTAACTGACTTCCATATATGAACTGTAACTCAGTTGCTTGTTGTATTTATATTTTTGCTCAGTATACTTCTGTATAAACTTCCATTGATTATTTAAACTGGTACCAGGCTACCTTCAGATGACTCCTGTGAGACTTTTGGGCATAGTAGGTACTTATTTATGAAACTCTCCAACCAGAGAGTCTGGCTGGTCAGTTTACTTGTTTTATGAGGGCCAGAGGTATGGGGAATCAGTCGGCCATTTATTTATTTATTGGAACATTTGGAGGGATGGCTGCTGTCGGTCTGCTCCTTACTCAAGGAAGTATCTCCCTACCTTCACGACTTATTTTCTGGCCTGCTTGTTTGAGATCTTGTTTTGACAGAGACTATCACAGGAGATTCTCCTCTGAGTCTGTAACACACACACACACACAGACACACACACACACACACACACACACACACACACACACACACACACACACACACACAGAGTGCCGGATACATTTCCTCTTGACTCATTATTATATTTTCCTGTTCTGTGAAGCAGTCAGGCGTCTGTATATTTGCATGTGATGAACATTGACACAGTCGGCAGCACAGTACACCCCCGTCTCAGAACATTACATCTGAAATCACTCCATGATACGACCACCTTCAAAACACCACTGCATGAGTATCCCATCTACAGAGATGTCTGTGAATATTGTTCCAGCGCAGAAATTCGGAATAAAGATGGCACCCGACAGACCTGGCAGCTCTGCTTCTAGCTCCTACGCAACTTTGCTGAATTTTATTTTGGTGTGTTATTTCTTACATTATCAAATCAAATCAAATTTATTTATATAGCCCTTTGTACATCAGCTGATATCTCAAAGTGCTGTACAGAAACCCAGCCTAAAACCCCAAACAGCAAGCAATGCAGGTGTAGAAGCACGGTGGCTAGGAAAAACTCCCTAGAAAGGCCAAAACCTACGAAGAAACCTAGAAAGGAACCAGGCTATGTGGGGTGGCCAGTCCTCTTCTGGCTGTGCCGGATGGAGATTATAACAGAACATGGCCAAGATGTTCAAATGTTCATAAATGACCAGCATGGTCCAATAATAATAAGGCAGAACAGTTGAAACTGGAGCAGCAGCACGGCCAGGTGGACTGGAGACAGCAAGGAGTCATCATGTAAGGTAGTCCTATTATTAGCTCAGAATGTTTTTTGAGTTATTACATACAGCCGGAAATAACTTTTGGATATCAGAGTGACGGTAACTCACCAGCATTACGACCAGGAATACAACTTTCCCGAATTTGATCCTTTGTTTGTACCCTCCAGAAGCTGCTCCAAGTTGCCGCCTGCGGAGAAGAGGTATTCGGAGTAAACATCTAGTCCGACTCAGGAGGCATGCACACCATCCACGTCTTTAGAGTATATTGCTCACAAATGTTCAGTCTCTGGACAATAATGTAGATGGGCTCAGGGCGAGGATCTCCTTCCAGAGAGACATCAAGAACTGTAACATATTCTGTTTCACAGAATCATGGATCTCTCCGGATATACTGTCCCCTTCCATACAGCCAGCTGGGTTCTCAGTACATTGCGCAGAATAAATAATTGTCCAGGAAGAAGAAAGAAGGTGGTGTATGTTTCATGATTAACTACTCATGGTGTGATTGTGTTAACATACAGAATCTCAAGTCCTTTTGTTCACCTGACCTAGAATACCTCACAATCAAATGCCGACCGTATTACCTCACTGTTCGGTTATAGTCAAAGCCGTGTACATTTCCCCTCAAGCCGATACCACGACGGCCCTCAAGGAACTACACTGGACAAGCCGATACCACGATGGCCCTCTACACTGGACATTATGCAAACTGGAAACCACATATCCCGAGGCCGCGCTTATTGTAAGTGACGATTTTAACAAAGAAAATATAAGGAAAACGTTACCAAAGTTCTAACAACACATTGACTGTAGCACACGCTTAGGAAAAAGACTAGATCACTGCTACTCACCTTTTTGTGATGTTTACAAGCCCCTCCCCCACCCTCCCCTCGGTAAATCAGATCACGACCCCATTTTGCTCCTCCCTTCCTATAGGCAGAAACTCAAACAGGAAGTACCCCAGCTAAGGTCTATTCAACACTGGTCTGACCAATCGAAATCCATGCTTCAAGATTGTTTTGGTCACACAGGCTGGGATTTGCCCATGAAATAGTCATAGAAATAGTCATAGTCTATCCCAGAAAACACCACTCTGACCATCTGGTCTGTTAGCCCACTATGTGATCACACCTGAATTCAACAACTGTCTGTCTGTCTGTCTGTCTGTCTGTCTGTCTGTCTGTCTGTCTGTCTGTCTGTCTGTCTGTCTGTCTGTCTAGAGTTTTCATCTGTATTTTTCATAGCTGTTTACATAACACCACAGACTGAGGCTGGCACTAAGACAGCATTGAATGAGCTGTATTCCGCCATAAGCAAACAAGAAAATGCTCACCCAGAGGCAGCAATCCTAGTAGCCGGAGACTTTAATGCAGGGAAACTTAAATCCATTTTACCAAATTTCTATCAGCATGTTAAATGTGCAACCAGAGGGAAACAAAATCTGGACTAACTTCACTCCACACACAGTGCTATCCCTCGCCCTCCATTTGGCAAATCTGTCCATAATTCTATCCTCCTGATTCCTGCTGACAGAGCAAAAATTCAATCAGGAAGCACCAGTGACTAGATCAATAACAAAGTGGTCAGATGAAGCAGATGCTAATCTACAGGACTGTTTTGCAGCACAGACTGGAATATGTTCCGGGATTCTTCCGATGGCATTGAGCAGTGCACCACATCAGTCATTGGCTTCATCAACAAGTGCATCAATCAGAAGCCATGTATTACAGACAACATCCGCACTGCCACTTTCAAGGAGCGGGACTCTAACCCGCGAGCTTATAAGAAATCCCGCTATGCCCTCCGAAGAACCATCAAACAGGCAAAGCATCAATACAGGACTAAGATCGAATTGTACTTCACCGTCTCTGACGCTCTTCGGATGTGGCAGGGCTTGCAAACCATTACAAACTACAAATGGAAGCACAGTTGAGAGCTGCCCAGTGACACGAGCCTACCGGACGAGCTAAACTACTTCTATGCTCGCTTTGAGGCAAATAACACTGAAACATGCATGAGAGCACCAGCTGTTCTGGAAGACTGTGTGATCACGCTCTTCCCGGCCGATGTGAGCAAGAACTTTAAACACATCAACATTCACAAGGCCGCAGTGCAAGACAGATTACCAGGATGTGTACTCCGAGCATGCGCTGACCAACCGGCAGTTCTCATTTGCAACTGCGACCTGGCCAAGATAAAGCATAGCAGTTCGACACATACAACAACACAGAGTTACACATGGAATGAACAAAACATACAGTCACTAATACAGTAAGAAAAAATAAAACAAAGTCTATATACAGTGAGTGCAAATAAGGTCAAATAACGGAGTTAAGGCAATAAATAGGCCATAGTGGCGAAGTAATTACAATATGGCAATTAAACACTGGAATGGTAGATGTGCAAAAGATGGATGTGCAAGTAGAGATACTGTGGTGCAAAAGGAGCAAAATAAATAAATACAGTATGGGAATGAGGTAGATAGATGGGCTGAATACAGACGGGCTATGAACAGGTGCAGTGAACTGTGAGCTGCTCTGACAGCTGGTTCTTTAAGCTAGTGAGGGAGATGGGAATCTCCAGCTTTAGTGATTTTTGCAGTTCGTTCCAGTCAGTGGCAGCAGAGAACTGGAAGGAAAGGCGACCAAATGAGGAATTGGCTTTGGGGGTGACCAGTGAGATACCTGCTGGAGCGTGTGCACCGAGTGGGTGCTGCTATGGTGACCAGCGAGCTGAGATAGGGCGGGGCTTTACCTAGCAGAGACTTGTAGATAACCTATAGCCAGTGGGTTTGGCGACGAGTATGAAGCGAGGGCCAACCAACGAGAGCGTACAGGTCGCAATGGTGGGTAGTGTATGGGGCTTTGGTGACAAAACGGATGGCACTGTGATTGCATCCAGTTTGTTGAGTAGAGTGTTGAGTAGAGTGTTGGAGGCTATTTTATAGATGATATCACCGAAATCGAGGATCGGTAGGATGGTCAGTTTTACGAGGGTATGTTTGGCAGCATGAGTGAAGGATGCTTTGTTGCGATATAGGAAGCCGATTCTAGATTTAATTTTGGATTGGAGATGCTTAATGTGAGCCTGGAAGGAGAGTTTACAGTCTAACTAGACACCCAGGTATTTAATATAATAATAATATATTTGTAGTTGTCCACGTATTCTAAGTCAGAGCCTATGGATCATTTGATTGAGACTACACAAAATAGCCTATAGACTATTGGTATTGTGCGCCCAGCAGAGATTCAGAGATGAGGGGTGGCATCGGGCAAACATCCATATATAGCCTAATAAGCAACTAATTCTAAAACACAGAAAAATATTGAAATGTAATAAAATTTCAAATTACATGACCTTCTCCTGTATTAGATTTGATTTTAAAATGAACTCTCCCCTTGACTGAAATTGAAAAAGCATGACCCTCCCCCATTTTCTTCCAGATAACCATTCTGTAAATTTGGATATATATATTTAGCGAATATAAAAAAATATATAATATATTGAGCGTCAATTCTGTCAGGGAATATGCATTATGTAGCAAGATAGCTAGCTAGCTAGATGAGAATGACGTCACAGCCCTGAACATAGAATGGATAGAATTCCATTGAGGACATATTGAGGCTTACTCGCTTTGATTTAGACCAGGGATGGGCAACTTTGACGTGGGGGGGGGGGGAGTCTGGCCCGAGCCTTGTGGGAAATGTAGTTTTGAATTACGTCAACAACACCTTTCTCGGTTATTCAAATGGACACTGATGATATGTCATCTTCCTTTGTCGAGTGTCACTTGTTGACAACTTAGTGTCATTTCTTCTTAAAGATTCCTTACGGGAGAATGCTAAATATCGATCCATCCTTCCAGCAAGAAAACTAGTGAGCAGATCCCGGCGCCATCTGCAGACTATTTAGAGAATTTAATTCTCAACTGGTGTGCCAAATTAGGTGACGTAATATGGAGTATTGATGGAGAAATGAAGAGGGGAAAAACATTGCTGGCTCAAAACCGGTTATTGCCATTTGGTTTGAATGTTCGTCTGATGTCTCAGAGCTGGCAAAGGAGACAGCCTTTCACTCTCCCAGCCTCTCTCTCTCTCTCTGTCTTTTCCTCTCTGGCTCTCGCTCTCTCTCACTTTCTCTTTTACTCTCGCTCTCTCCATCCCTCTCTCCCCACTAACCTTCCCTCACCAGCCTCACCCCCAGCTCCCGGGAAGGAAGGGGAGTGGAGGAGAGGAGCGGAGAGGAGAGGAGGGGAGAAGCACACTGGGCCAAGAGGAGCTGAGCAGTGTGTATGTGTCCTGAACCCAGGAACTTCAGTCCTCAGCTCTCTCAGCTCAGCGACTGATTAACTATTTAGAGGCTTAGATTAAGAACACAGTGAATAATTGAAGTGTGAGAGGGGGTAAGATACAGAGGAGGAGGTACACTAACGCTCCTGTAGCCAACTGGAACTAGCATATGGAGAACAAGAGGGTGTGAGGGGGTGACAGGAAAAGACACCAGAAACAGAGAGAGAGAGAGAGAGATGAAGAGAGAGACAGAGATATAAAGAGAGAGAAAGATATATATATAGAGAGAGAGATAAAGAGAGAGAGAGACAGATAAAGAGAGAGATGAAGGGAGAGATAAAGAGAGAGAGAGAGAGAGAGAGAGAGAGAGAGAGCTATAAAGAGAGAGAGAGAGAGAAAAAGAGAGAGACAGATAAAGAGAGAGAGAGATAAAGAGAGAGAGAGACAGATAAAGAGAGAGATGAAGGGAGAGATAAAGAGAGAGAGAGATAAAGAGAGAGAGAGAGACAAAGAGAGCTATAAAGAGAGAGAGAGAGAGAGAGAGAGAGATAAAGAGACAGAGAGATAAAGAGAGAGAGAGACAGAGAGAGAGAGAGAGAGAGAGAGAGAGAGAGAGAGAAAGAGAGCTATAAAGAGAGAGAGAGAGATAAAGAGAGTGAGAGAGAGAGAGAGATGAAGAGATATATAGACAGAGCGAGATAAAGAGAGCTATAAAGAGAGAGAGAGATAAAAACAGATAAAGAAAGAGATATAGAGAGATAAAGAGAGATAAAGACAATGATATAAAGAGAGATAGAGCCAGAGATATAAAGAGAGAGATAGCGAGAGAGAGAAAGAGAGAGCTTTAAAGAGAGAGAGAGAGAGAGAGAGAGAGAGAGAGATAAAGAGAGCTATAAAGAGAGAGAGATATAAAGATAGTGATAGAGAGAGAGAGAGAGAGAGAGAGAGAGAGAGAGAGAGAGAGAGAGATAAAGAGAGAGAGAGACAGATAAAGAGAGAGAGAGAGAGAGAGAGAGACAAAGAGAGCTATAAAGAGAGAGAGAGAGAGAGATATAAAGAGAGTCAGAGAGAGAGAGAGATAAAGAGATATATAGAGAGAGCGAGATAAAGAGAGCTATAAAGAGAGAGAGAGAGAGATAAAAACAGATAAAGAAAGAGATATAGAGAGATAAAGAGAGATAAAGACAAAGATATAAAGAGAGATGGAGCCAGAGATATAAAGAGAGAGAGAGAGAGAGAGAGAGAGAGAGAGAGAGAGAGAGAGAGAGAGAAAGAGAGAGCTTTAAAGAGAGAGAGAGAGAGAGAGAGAGAAAGAGAGATAGAGAGCCGCACTTCCTAACCTCCTGCCCAATGTATGACCATATTAGAGACACATATTTCCCTCAGATTACACAGATCCACAAAGAATTTGAAAACAAACCCAATTTTGATAAACTCCCATATCTACTGGGTGAAATTCCACAGTGTGCCATCACAGCAGCAAGATGTGTGACCTGACAAGAAAAGGGCAACCAGTGAAGGACAAACATCATTATAAATACAACCCATATTTATTCTTATTTATTTTCCCTTGTGTACTTTAACCATTTGTACATTGTTACAACACTGTATATATATATATATAATATGACATTTGTTATGTCTTTATTGTTTTGAAACTTCTCTATGTGTAATGTTTACTGTTAATTTTTATTGTTTATTTCACTTTTGTATATTATCTACCTCACCTGCTTTGGCAATGTTAACATATCCCATGCCAATAAAGCCACTTGAATGGAATTCAATTAAATTGAATTGAAAGAAGAGTGACAGAAGGAGAGAGAGAGAGAGAGAGAGAGAGAGAGAGAGAGAGAGAGAGAGAGAGAGAGAGACAAACTGATGGAAAGTGGTGTTGGGGGTAAAACATACGACATCATAAAATCCATGTACACAAACAACAAGTGTGCGGTTAAAATTGGCAAAAAACACACAAATTTCTTCACACAGGGTCGTGGGGTTAGACAGGGATGCAGCTTAAGCCCCACCCTCTTCAACATATATATCAACGAACTGGCACGGGCACTAGAAAAGTCTGCAGCACCCGGCCTCACCCTACTAGAATCTGAAGTCAAATGTCTGCTGTTTGCTGATGATCTGGTGCTTCTGTCACCAACAAAGGAGGGCCTACAGCAGCACCTAGATCTTATGCACAGATTCTGTCAGACCTGGGCCCTGACAGTAAATCTCAGTAAGACCAAAATAATGGTGTTCCAAAAAGGTCCAGTCACCAGGACCACAAATACAAATTCCATCTAGACACTGTTGCCCTAGAGCACACAAAAAACTATACATACCTTGGCCTAAACATCAGCGCCACAGGTAACTTCCACAAAGCTGTGAACGATCTGAGAGACAAGGCAAGAAGGGCATTCTATGCCATCAAAAGGAACATAAATTTCAACATACCAATTAGGATTTGGCTAAAAATACTTGAATCAGTCATAGAGCCCATTGCCCTTTATGGTTGTGAGGTCTGGGGTCCGCTCACCAACCAAGACTTTACAAAATGGGACAAACACCAAATTGAGACTCTGCACGCAGAATTCTGCAAAAATATCCTCCGTGTACAACGTAGAACACCAAATAGTGCATGCAGAGCAGAATTAGGCCGATACCCACTAATTATCAAAATCCAGAAAAGAGCTGTTAAATTCTATAACCACCTAAAAGGAAGCGATTCCCAAACCTTCCACAACAAAGCCATCACCTACAGAGAGATGAACCTGGAGAAGAGTCCCCTAAGCAAGCTGGTCCTGGGGCTCTGTTCACAAACACAAACACACCCTACAGAGCCCCATGACAGCAGCACAATTAGACCCAACCAAATCATGAGAAAACAAAAAGATAATTACTTGACACATTGGAAAGAATTAACAAAAAAACAGAGCAAACTAGAATGCTATTTGGCCCTACACAGAGAGTACACAGCGGCAGAATACCTGACCACTGTGACTGACCCAAAATTAAGGAAAGCTTTGACTATGTACAGACTCAGCGAGCATAGCCTTGCTATTGAGAAAGGCCGCCGTAGGCAGACATGGCTCTCAAGAGAAGACAGGCTATGTGCTCACTGCCCACAAAATGAGGTGGAAACTGAGCTGCACTTCCTAACCTCCTGCCCAATGTATGACCATATTAGAGAGACATATTTCCCTCAGATTACACAGATCCACAAAGAATTCGAAAACAAATCCAATTTTGAAAAACTCCCATATCTACTGGGTGAAATTCCACAGTGTGCCATCAGAGCAGCAAGATTTGTGACCTGTTGCCACGAGAAAAGGGCAACCAGTGAGGAACAAACACCATTGTAAATACAACCCATATCTATGCTTATTTATTTTATCTTGTGTCCTTTCAAATTTGTACCTTGTAAAAACACTGTATATATATATATAATATGACATTTTCAATGTCTTTATTGTTTTGAAACTTCTGTATGTGTGATGTCTACTGTTAATTTTTATTGTTTACCTTACTTGCTTTGGCAATGTTAACACATGTTTCCCATGCCAATAAAGCCCCTTGAATTGAATTGAATTGAGAGAGAGAGAGAGAGAGAGAGAGAGAGAAAAGCCTTCGACTCAATTTGCCATGAGGGTCTGCTATACAAACTGATGGAAAGTGGTGTTGGGGGTAAAACATACGTCATCATAAAATCCATGTACACAAACAACAAGTGTGTGGTTAAAATTGGCAAAATACACACACATTTCTTCGCACAGGGTCATGGGGTTAGACAGGGATGCAGCTTAAGCCCCACCCTCTTCAACATATATATCAACGAATTGGCGCGGGCACTAGAAAAGTCTGCAGCACCCGGCCTCACCCTACTAGAATCCGGAGTCAAATGTCTGCTGTTTGCTGATGATCTGGTACTTCTGTCACCAACCAAGGATGCCCTACAGCAGCACCTAGATCTTATGCACAGATTCTGTTAGACCTGGGCCCTGACAGTAAATCTCAGTAAGACCAAAATAATGGTGTTCCAAAAAAGGTCCAGTCACCAGGACCACAAATACAAATTCCATCTAGACACTGTTGCCCTAGAGCACACAAAAAAACTATACATACCTTGGCCTAAACATCAGCGCCACAGGTAACTTCCACAAAGCTGTGAACGATCTGAGAGACAAGGGAAGAAGGGCATTCTATGCCATCAAAAGGAACATAAATTTCAACATACTAATTAGGATTTGGCTAAAAATACTTTAATCATTCATAGAGCCCATTGCCCTTTATGGTTGTGAGGTCTGGGGTCCGCTCACCAACCAAGACTTCACAAAATGGGACAAACTCCAAATTGAGACTCTGCACGCAGAATTCTGCAAAAATATCCTCCGTGTACAACGTAGAACACCAAATAATGCATGCAGAGCAGAATTAGGCCGATACCCACTAATTATCAAAATCCAGAAAAGAGCCGTTAAATTCTATAACCACCTAAAAGGAAGCGATTCCCAAACCTTCCATAACAAAGCCATCACCTACAGAGAGATGAACCTGGAGAAGAGTCCCCTAAGCAAGCTGGTCCTGGGGCTCTGTTCACAAACACAAACACACCATACAGAGCCCCAGGACAGCAGCACAATTAGACCCAACCAAATCATGAGAAAACAAAAAGATAATTACTTGACACATTGGAAAGAATTAACAAAAAACAGAGCAAACTAGAATGCTATTTAACGTTACACAGAGAGTACACAGCGGCAGAATGCCTGACCACTGTGACTGACCCAAAATTAAGGAAAGCTTTGACTATGTACAGACTCAGCGAGCATAGCCTTGCTATTGAGAAAGGCCGCCGTAGGCAGACATGGCTCTCAAGAGAAGAAAGGCTATGTGCTCACTGCCCACAAAATGAGGTGGAAACTGACCATATTAGAGAGACATATTTCCCTCAGATTACACAGATCCACAAAGAATTTGAAAACAAATCCAATTTTGAAAAACTCCCATATCTACTGGGTGAATTTCCACAGTGTGCCATCAGAGCAGCAAGATTTGTGACCTGTTGCCACGAGAAAAGGGCAACCAGTAAAGAACACACATAATTTTAAATACAACCCATATCTATGCTTATTTATTTTATCTTGTGTCCTTTACCATTTGTACATTGTTAAAACACTGTATATACAGTGCCTTGCGAAAGTATTCGGCCCCCTTGGACTTTGCAACCTTTTGCCACATTTCAGGCTTCAAACATAAAGATATAAAACTGTATTTTTTTGTGAAGAATCAACAACAAGTGGGACACAATCATGAAGTGGAACGACATTTATTGGATATTTCAAACTTTTTTAACAAATCAAAAACTGAAAAATTGGGCGTGCAAAATTACTCAGCCCCCTTAAGTTAATACTTTGTAGCTCCACCTTTTGCTGCGATTACAGCTGTAAGTCGCTTGGGGTATGTCTCTATCAGTTTTGCACATCGAGTGACTGACATTTTTTCCCATACCTCCTTGCAAAACAGCTCAAGCTCAGTGAGGTTGGATGGAGAGCATTTGTGAACAGCAGTTTTCAGTTCTTTCCACAGATTCTCGATTGGATTCAGGTCTGGACTTTGACTTGGCCATTCTAACACCTGGATATGTTTATTTTTGAACCATTCCATTGTAGATTTTGCTTTATGTTTTGGATCATTGTCTTGTTGGAAGACAAATCTCCGTCCCAGTCTCAGGTCTTTTGCAGACTCCATCAGGTTTTCTTCCAGAATGGTCCTGTATTTGGCTCCATCCATCTTCCCATCAATTTTAACCATCTTCCCTGTCCCTGCTGAAGAAAAGCATGCTGCCACCACCGTGTTTGACAGTGGGTATGGTGTGTTCAGGGTGATGAGCTGTGTTGCTTTTACGCCAAACATAACGTTTTGCATTGTTGCCAAAAAGTTCAATTTTGATTTAATCTGACCAGAGCACCTTCTTCCACATGTTTGGTGTGTCTCCCAGGTGGCTTGTGGCAAACTTTAAACAACACTTTTTATGGATAACTTTAAGAAATAGCTTTCTTCTTGCCACTCTTCCATAAAGGCCAGATTTGTGCAATATACGACTGATTGTTGTCCTATGGACAGAGTCTCCCACCTCAGCTGTAGATCTCTGCAGTTCATCCAGAGTGATCATGGGCCTCTTGGCTGCATCTCTGATCAGTCTTCTCCTTGTATGAGCTGAAAGTTTAGAGGGACGGCCAGGTCTTGGTAGATTTGCAGTGGTCTGATACTCATTCCATTTCAATATTATCGCTTGCACAGTGCTCCTTGGGATGTTTAAAGCTTGGGAAATCTTTTTGTATCCAAATCCGGCTTTAAACTTCTTCACAACAGTATCTCGGACCTGCCTGGTGTGTTCCTTGTTCTTCATGATGCTCTCTGCGCTTTTAACGGACCTCTGAGACTATCACAGTGCAGGTGCATTTATACGGAGAATTGATTACACACAGGTGGATTGTATTTATCATCATTAGTCATTTAGGTCAACATTGGATCATTCAGAGATCCTCACTGAACTTCTGGAGAGAGTTTGCTGCACTGAAAGTAAAGGGGCTGAATAATTTTGCACGCCCAATTTTTCAGTTTTTGATTCGTTAAAAAAGTTTGAAATATCCAATAAATGTCATTCCACTTCATGATTGTGTCCCACTTGTTGTTGATTCTTCACAAAAAAGTACAGTTTTATATCTTTATGTTTGAAGCCTGAAATGTGGCAAAAGGTCGCAAAGTTCAAGGGGGCCGAATACTTTCGCAAGGCACTGTATATATATATATATAATATGACATTTGTAATGTCTTTATTGTTTTGAAACTTCTGTATGTGTGACGTTTACTGTTAATTTTTATTGTTTATTTCACTTTATATATTCACTTTATATATTATCTACCTTACTTGCTTTGGCAATGTTAACACATGTTTCCCATGCCAATAAAGCCCTTGAGAGAGAGAGAGAGAGAGAGAGAGAGAGAAAGAGAGAAAGAGAAATAGGCAGACAGTTTGAGAGAGAGAGAAATAGACAGAGAGAGAGAGACAGACCGTGAGAGATAGAGATGAGAGAAAAAAAGAGAGAGATTTGTTTCCTGAGGGTTAAATGTGCTAGAAATGCAATCATCATTTCACAATGTGAATATGCAAAGAGTCTTAATATGATAAGGGCTTCCATCCCGTCACTAATAAGACAGAATCTGCTGCCAGACGCTTCGCATTGATTAGGTTACAAAATGAGGAGATTATCCAATCAGGGGATGGCGGCAGATGAGAAAGAGTCACTTCCCTTCCTGTGCGGAAGAGAGACAGTGCTCTTGTCAGCTCATTTCAAACAACAGATGACAGAATACAGCAGATAAGTAGGCCACCCAGCTCCACTAGCTTATCAAAAGTTTTATATAAAAGATAGATAGCTTATACCGAAGTAGATTCCTCCCCTGTTCAGAAAGCCTATCAAACCTTTAAAAAAGAGCTAGATAGTACCGAAGTAGGTTCACGCCCTCTCCAATAGACAGCCTATCAAACCTTTAAAAAAGAGCTAGATAGTACCGAAGTAGGTTCACGCCCTCTCCAATAGACAGCCTATCAAACCTTTAAAAAAGAGCTAGATAGTACCGAAGTAGGTTCACGCCCTCTCCAATAGACAGCCTATCAAACCTTTAAAAAAGAGCTAGATAGTACCGAAGTAGGTTCACGCCCTCTCCAATAGACAGCCTATCAAACCTTTAAAAAAGAGCTAGATAGTACCAAAGTAGGTTCACGCCATCTCCAATAGACAGCCTATCAAACCTTTAAAAAAGAGCTAGATAGTACCGAAGTA
The DNA here is from genome assembly GCF_036934945.1 of Oncorhynchus masou masou. NCBI lineage: Eukaryota > Metazoa > Chordata > Actinopteri > Salmoniformes > Salmonidae > Oncorhynchus > Oncorhynchus masou. The sequence continues at coordinate 9,123,139 of NC_088217.1, forward strand.
GGTTCACGCCCTCTCCAATAGACAGCCTATCAAACCTTTAAAAAAGAGCTGGATAGTACCGAAGTAGGTTCACGCCCTCTCCAATAGACAGCCTATCAAACCTTTAAAAAAGAGCTGGATAGTACCGAAGTAGGTTCACGCCCTCTCCAATAGACAGACTATCAAACCTTTAAAAAAGAGCTAGATAGTACCGAAGTAGGTTCACGCCCTCTCCAATAGACAGCCTATCAAACCTTTAAAAAAGAGCTAGATAGTACCGAAGTAGGTTCACGCCCTCTCCAATAGACAGCCTATCAAACCTTTAAAAAAGAGCTAGATAGTACCGAAGTAGGTTCACGCCCTCTCCAATAGACAGCCTATCAAACCTTTAAAAAAGAGCTAGATAGTACCGAAGTAGGTTCACGCCCTCTCCAATAGACAGCCTCTCAAACCTTTAAAATAGAGCTAGATAGTACCGAAGTAGGTTCACGCCCTCTCCAATAGACAGCCTATCAAACCTTTAAAAAAGAGCTAGATAGTACCGAAGTAGGTTCACGCCCTCTCCAATAGACAGCCTATCAAACCTTTAAAACAGAGCTAGATAGTACCGAAGTAGGTTCACGCCCTCTCCAATAGACAGCCTATCAAACCTTTAAAAAGAGCTAGATAGTACCGAAGTAGGTTCACGCCCTCTCCAATAGACAGCCTATCAAACCTTTAAAACAGAGCTAGATAGTACCGAAGTAGGTTCACGCCCTCTCCAATAGACAGCCTATCAAACCTTTAAAAAAGAGCTAGATAGTACCGAAGTAGGTTCACGCCCTCTCCAATAGACAGCCTATCAAACCTTTAAAAAAGAGCTAGATAGTACCGAAGTAGGTTCACGCCCTCTCCAATAGACAGCCTATCAAACCTTTAAAAAAGAGCTAGATAGTACCGAAGTAGGTTCACGCCCTCTCCAATAGACAGCCTATCAAACCTTTAAAACAGATCTAGATAGTACCGAAGTAGGTTCACGCCCTCTCCAATAGCCTATCAAACCTTTCAACCAAAATAGAGCCTATGAAAGTTGTTTCCCCTCCCTGTCTCTGAACCAGGGCTACAGCAGAAGTCTGAAGTTTACATACACTTAGGTCATTGAAACCAATTTTTCAACCACTCCACGAATGTTTTGTTAACAAATTATAGTTTTGGCAAGTTGGTTAGGACATCTACTTTGTGCATGACACAAGTAATTTTCCAAAAATTGTATACATACAGATTAATTCACTTATAATTCACTGTGTCACAATTCCAGTGGGTCAGAAGTTTACATACACAAAGTTGACTGTGCCATTAAACAGCTTGGAAAATTCCACAAAATTATGTCATGGCTTTAGAAGCTTCTGATAGGCTAATTGACATAATTTGAGTCAATTGGAGGTGGACCTGTGGATGTATTTCAAGGCCTATCTTCAACTCAGTGCAAACAATAGTACGCAAGTATAAACACCATGGTATCATGCAGCCGTCAAACCGCCAAGGAAGGAGATGCTTTCTGTCTCCTGGAGATGAACGTAAATTGGTGCGAAAAGTGCAAATCAATCCCAGAAAAACAGTAAAGGACCTTGTGAAGATGCTGGAGGAAACAGGTACAATAGTATCTGTAGCCACAGCCAAATGAGTCCTATATCAACATTACCTGAAAGGCCGCTCAGCAAGGAAGAAGCCACTGCTCTAAAACCAGCATAAAAAAACAGACTACGGTTTGCAACTGCACATGTGGACAAAGATCATACTTTTTTGAGAAATATCCTCTAGTCTGATGAAACAAAAATAGAACTGTTTGGCCATAATGACCATCGTTGTGTTTGGAGGAAAAAGAAGGAGGCTTTCAAGCCGAAGAACACCATCCCAACCGTGAAGCATGGCGGTGGCAGCATCGTGTTGTGGGAGTGCTTTGCTAAAGGAGGGACTGGTGCACTTCACAAAATAGATGACATCATTAGGAAGGGAAATGATGTGGATATATTGAAGCAACATCTCAAGACATCAGTCAGGAAGTCAATGCTTGGTCACAAACGGGTCTTCCAAATGGACAATGACCCCAAGCATACTTCCAAAGTTGTGGAAAAAAGGCTAAGGATAACAAAGGTATTGGAGTGGCCATCACAAAGCCCTGACCTCAATCCTATAGAAAATTTGTGGGCAGAACTGAAAAAGTGTGTGCGAGCAGGAAGACCTACAGACCTGATTCAGTTACACCAGCTCCGTCAGGAGGAAATGGCCAAAATTCACCCAACTTACCGTGTGAAGCTTGTGGAAGTCTACCCATAATGTTTGACCCAAGTTAAACAATTTAAAGGCAATGCTGCCAAATACTAGTTGAGTGTATGGGTATTTGATGAAAGTAAATAATTCTCTCTACTATTATTCGGACATTTCACATTCTTAATAAAATAAAGTGGAGATCCTAACTGACCTAAGACAGGGAATTTTTATTTGGATTAAATGTCAGGAATTGTGAAAAACTGAATTTAAATGTAAATTGGCTAAGGTGTATGTAAACTTCTGACTTCAACTATACAACTCTATATTGTTTCCATGTTAACAGATGGAAGGATAGGAAGCGGTGTCACTGAGAGAAATGTACTGCTTTCTTCTTAGAACACTTGACCCATGCAATACCCTCTCCATTCCAAACAGGAGTAAAGTCCAGGCCTTGATTCATGCAATACCCTCTCCATTCCAAACAGGAGTAAAGTCCAGGCCTTGATTCATGCAATACCCTCTCCATTCCAAACAGGAGTAAAGTCCAGGCCTTGATTCATGCAATACCCTCTCCATTCCAAACAGGAGTAAAGTCCAGGCCTTGATTCATGTAATACCCTCTCCATTCCAAACAGGAGTAAAGTCCAGGCCTTGATTCATGCAATACCCTCTCCATTCCAAACAGGAGTAAAGTCTAGGCCTTGATTCATGCAATACCCTCTCCATTCCAAACAGGAGTAAAGTCTAGGCCTTGATTCATGCAATACCCTCTCCATTCCAAACAGGAGTAAAGTCCAGGCCTTGATTCATGCAATACCCTCTCCATTCCAAACAGGAGTAAAGTCCATGCCTTGATTCATGTAATACCCTCTCCATTCCAAACAGGAGTAAAGTCCAGGCCTTGATTCATGCAATACCCTCTCCATTCCAAACAGGAGTAAAGTCCATGCCTTGATTCATGTAATACCCTCTCCATTCCAAACAGGAGTAAAGTCCAGGCCTTGATTCATGCAATACCCTCTCCATTCCAAACAGGAGTAAAGTCCAGGCCTTGATTCATGCAATACCCTCTCCATTCCAAACAGGAGTAAAGTCCAGGCCTTGATTCATGCAATACCCTCTCCATTCCAAACAGGAGTAAAGTCCAGGCCTTGATTCATGCAATACCCTCTCCATTCCAAACAGGAGTAAAGTCCAGGCCTTGATTCATGCAATACCCTCTCCATTCCAAACAGGAGTAAAGTCCAGGCCTTGATTCATGCAATACCCTCTCCATTCCAAACAGGAGTAAAGTCCAGGCCTTGATTCATGTAATACCCTCTCCATTCCAAACAGGAGTAAAGTCCAGGCCTTGATTCATGTAATACCCTCTCCATTCCAAACAGGAGTAAAGTCCAGGCCTTGATTCATGCAATACCCTCTCCATTCCAAACAGGAGTAAAGTCCAGGCCTTGATTCATGCAATACCCTCTCCATTCCAAACAGGAGTAAAGTCCAGGCCTTGATTCATGCAATACCCTCTCCATTCCAAACAGGAGTAAAGTCCAGGCCTTGATTCATGCAATACCCTCTCCATTCCAAACAGGAGTAAAGTCCAGGCCTTGATTCATGCAATACCCTCTCCATTCCAAACAGGAGTAAAGTCCAGGCCTTGATTCATGTAATACCCTCTCCATTCCAAACAGGAGTAAAGTCCAGGCCTTGATTCATGCAATACCCTCTCCATTCCAAACAGGAGTAAAGTCCAGGCCTTGATTCATGTAATACCCTCTCCATTCCAAACAGGAGTAAAGTCCAGGCCTTGATTCATGTAATACCCTCTCCATTCCAAACAGGAGTAAAGTCCAGGCCTTGATTCATGTAATACCCTCTCCATTCCAAACAGGAGTAAAGTCCAGGCCTTGATTCATGCAATACCCTCTCCATTCCAAACAGGAGTAAAGTCCAGGCCTTGATTCATGCAATACCCTCTCCATTCCAAACAGGAGTAAAGTCCAGGCCTTGATTCATGCAATACCCTCTCCATTCCAAACAGGAGTAAAGTCCAGGCCTTGATTCATGCAATACCCTCTCCATTCCAAACAGGAGTAAAGTCCAGGCCTTGATTCATGTAATACCCTCTCCATTCCAAACAGGAGTAAAGTCCAGGCCTTGATTCATGCAATACCCTCTCCATTCCAAACAGGAGTAAAGTCCAGGCCTTGATTCATGCAATGCCCTCTCCATTCCAAACAGGAGTAAAGTCCAGGCCTTGATTCATGCAATACCCTCTCCATTCCAAACAGGAGTAAAGTCCAGGCCTTGATTCATGTAATACCCTCTCCATTCCAAACAGGAGTAAAGTCCAGGCCTTGATTCATGTAATACCCTCTCCATTCCAAACAGGAGTAAAGTCTAGGCCTTGATTCATGTAATACCCTCTCCATTCCAAACAGGAGTAAAGTCCAGGCCTTGATTCATGTAATACCCTCTCCATTCCAAACAGGAGTAAAGTCCAGGCCTTGATTCATGCAATACCCTCTCCATTCCAAACAGGAGTAAAGTCCAGGCCTTGATTCATGTAATACCCTCTCCATTCCAAACAGGAGTAAAGTCCAGGCCTTGATTCATGTAATACCCTCTCCATTCCAAACAGGAGTAAAGTCTAGGCCTTGATTCATGTAATACCCTCTCCATTCCAAACAGGAGTAAAGTCCAGGCCTTGATTCATGCAATACCCTCTCCATTCCAAACAGGAGTAAAGTCCAGGCCTTGATTCATGTAATACCCTCTCCATTCCAAACAGGAGTAAAGTCCAGGCCTTGATTCATGCAATACCCTCTCCATTCCAAACAGGAGTAAAGTCCAGGCCTTGATTCATGTAATACCCTCTCCATTCCAAACAGGAGTAAAGTCCAGGCCTTGATTCATGCAATACCCTCTCCATTCCAAACAGGAGTAAAGTCCAGGCCTTGATTCATGTAATACCCTCTCCATTCCAAACAGGAGTAAAGTCCAGGCCTTGATTCATGTAATACCCTCTCCATTCCAAACAGGAGTAAAGTCCAGGCCTTGATTCATGCAATACCCTCTCCATTCCAAACAGGAGTAAAGTCCAGGCCTTGATTCATGTAATACCCTCTCCATTCCAAACAGGAGTAAAGTCCAGGCCTTGATTCATGTAATACCCTCTCCATTCCAAACAGGAGTAAAGTCCAGGCCTTGATTCATGTAATACCCTCTCCATTCCAAACAGGAGAAAAGTCCAGGCCTTGATTCATGTAATACCCTCTCCATTCCAAACAGAAGTAAAGTCCAGGCCTTGATTCATGCAATACCCTCTCCATTCCAAACAGGAGTAAAGTCCAGGCCTTGATTCATGTAATACCCTCTCCATTCCAAACAGGAGTAAAGTCCAGGCCTTGATTCATGCAATACCCTCTCCATTCCAAACAGGAGTAAAGTCCAGGCCTTGATTCATGCAATACCCTCTCCATTCCAAACAGGAGTAAAGTCCAGGCCTTGATTCATGCAATACCCTCTCCAGACATGACCAAGATGACTTAAAGCTGATACAGACATACCCCAGACGACTTAAAGCTGATACAGACATACCCCAGACGACTCAAAGTTGATACAGACATACCCCAGACGACTCAAAGCTAATACAGACATACCCCAGACGACTCAAAGCTAATACAGACATACCCCAGACGACTCAAAGCTAATACAGACATACCCCAGACGACTCAAAGCTGATACAGACATACCCCAGACGACTCAAAGCTGATACATACATACCCAAGACGACTCAAAGCTGATACAGACATACCCAAGACGACTCAAAGCTAATACAGACATACCCAACACGACTCAAAGCTGTAATTGCTGCCAAAGGTGTTTCTACAAAGTATTGACTCAGGGGTGTGAAAAGTTATGCAAATTTAATATTTCTGTATTTCAGTTTCAATACATTTTAAAACTAAAAATATGTTTTGACTTTGTCATTATGGGGTATTGTGTGGAGATGGGTGAGATAATAAATACATTTACCTCATTTTGAATTCAGGCTGTAACAAACACAATGTGGAATAATTCAAGGGGTATGAATACTTTCTGAAGGAACTGTATGTATTATTGCCCTGAGTGTATGTACTGTATGTGTTATTGCCCTGAGCGTGTGTACTGTATGTGTTATTGCCCTGAGTGTGTGTACTGTATGTGTTATTGCCCTGAGTGTGTGTACTGTATGTGTTATTACCCTGAGCGTGTGTACTGTATGTGTTATTGCCCTGAGTGTGTGTACTGTATGTGTTATTACCCTGAGCGTGTGTACTGTATGTGTTATTGCCCTGAGCGTGTGTACTGTATGTGTTATTGCACTGAGTGTGTGTACTGTATGTGTTATTGCCCTGAGTGTGTGTACTGTATGTGTTATTGCCCTGAGTGTGTGTACTGTATGTGTTATTGCCCTGAGCGTGTGTACTGTATGTGTTATTGCCCTGAGTGTGTTTACTGTATGTATTATTGCCGTGTAATTGTTAATGCCCTGACACAAATTAACCGTAACATTCCCGCATTGTGAGTGAGCTGCTATCAGACCATGTCACCGGCTGTGTCCCAATTGGCTCAGTATTCCCTGGGCCCTGGTCAAAAGTAGTGCACTATAAAAGGAATGAGGTAGCATTTGGGAAACAACCTGTGTCTCTAGTGAGCTGTGGAAAGCAACACTGAAAACTCTAACAATGAACAGATGCTACTGACCTCACACTGATACAGCAGACAGAATTAGGTCACACACCTACACACACACACCTACAAACACACACACACCTACACACACACACACACACCTAAAAACACACACACACACACACACCTACACACCTACACACACAGCTGGTGGTGGTGGAAAAATACAACAACTGCAGTCAGAAGACCTAATCTTCCCAGGTACCCACTGTAGATAGGCCAGGTACCCCCTGTAGATAGGCCAGGTACCCCCTGTAGATAGGCCTGGTACCCCCTGTAGATAGGCCTGGTACCCCCTGTAGATAGGCCTGGTACCCCCTGTAGATAGGCCTGGTACCCCCTGTAGATAGGCCTGGTACCCCCTGTAGATAGGCCAGGTACCCCCTGTGGATCGGCCAGGTACCCCCTGTGGATCGGCCAAGTACCCCCTGTAGATAGGCCAGGTACCCCCTGTGGATCGGCCAGGTACCCCCTGTGGATCGGCCAAGTACCCCCTGTGGATCGGCCAAGTACCCCCTGTGGATAGGCCAAGTACCCCCTGTGGATAGGCCAGGTACCCCCTGTGGATCGGCCAAGTACCCCCTGTGGATCGGCCAAGTACCCCCTGTGGATCGGCCAAGTACCCCCTGTGGATCGGCCAAGTACCCCCTGTAGATAGGCCAGGTACCCCCTGTGGATCGGCCAAGTACCCCCTGTAGATAGGCCAGGTACCCTTTGTGGATAGGCCATGTATCACCTGTGGATAGGCCAGGCACCCCAGCATGAGTTGAGAAACACTTGTGTAGAGTGAGGAACACATTCATCAAGCAAGATATTTACAACTGAGAAACATATTCCCAATCATTTCCTTTGAAGGGAGAGAGAGACATTAATTTAAGGTTCATTCACAATGAAAGTGAGGAGATAAAACACAACAATGAGTATGGTGAGACAACATTCTAATGCTGAACGCTCAACAGAGGAGCAACTTTCTAATGCTGAACTCTCAACAGAGGAGCAACATTCTAATGCTGAATTCTCAACAGAGGAGCAACATTCTAATGCTGAATTCTCAACAGAGGAGCAACATTCTAATGCTGAATTCTCAACAGAGGAGCAACATTCTAATGCTGAACTCTCAACAGAGGAGCAACATTCTAATGCTGAACTCTCAACAGAGGAGCAACATTCTAATGCTGAATTCTCAACAGAGGAGCAACATTCTAATGCTGAATTCTCAACAGAGGAGCAGCATTCTAATGCTGAATTCTCAACAGAGGAGCAGCATTCTAATGCTGAATTCTCAACAGAGGAGCAACATTCTAATGCTGAACTCTCAACAGAGGAGCAACATTCTAATGCTGAATTCTCAACAGAGGAGCAACATTCTAATGCTGAATTCTCAACAGAAGAGTAACATTCTAATGCGTAACTATCAACAGAGAAACATTCTAATGCTGAACTCTCAACAGAAGAGCAACATTCTAATGCGTAACTATCAACAGAGAAACATTCTAATGCTGAACTCTCAACAGAGGAGCAACATACCTAATGCTGAACTCTCAACACAGGAGAAACATTATAATTCAAGCGCTTGTGTTCTGTCCCTTTTGAGAAATGCTGTCAGTGATGCAGTGTGAATGGTTAGTCACTTAATGCTGTTCATCCATCCCCCTGCCAGATAATGTGAAGTCCAACTGAGATTCTGTAGACCTGGGCTGCCTAACAATGATCTACCCTGCTCCCTGAAGTGTCCACTTGTTCATTCCCTCTCAGTGGGCTGGCGTAGGCATGGGCTGGATAGAGTTTCCACCATGTATTCCACCCCAGTCAATTCCTTTCAAATCCATGAGGAGGCTGTCAATGCTTTGATTCCCTGATTCCCTAGATGGCTCAGCCAGCTGGCAATACAACAGTATGCTGGCACCTTTGACTTGCTCATATACCTGTCTTGCTAAAAACCAATCCGCCACACTGCATTGATAGAATGGCATGAAATCTCATCAACAAAATACACATTTTGAGTGTACACTGGCCAGCTACTCATTTCTCTGTCACAAGAGACTACATGTTATGTGATGAGTCCTTGTAGATTATATTAAAGCATGGCTACACTTCATCCATGACTCTGATCATACAGTATGCTCCCTATTCAAAGCCATCCAGGTAAGACAATGTATCATCCACTGTCACTCCAGCCAAGTCTCTATTCAATGTGTGAGGAAGAGAGGAGGAGAGGTGGAGAGGAGGAGAGGAGGAGATGAAGAGAGGAAGAGAGGTGGAGAAGAGGAGAGGTGGAGATGAAGAGAGGAAGAGAGGTAGAGAAGAGGAGAGGAGGAGAGGTGGAGAGGAGGAGAGGAGGAGATGAAGAGATGAAGAGAGTTGGAGAAGAGGAGAGGTGGAGAAGAGGAGAGGAGGAGAGGTGGAGAAGAGGAGAGGAGGAGATGAAGAGGAAGAGAGGTGGAGAAGAGGAGAGGTGGAGATGAAGAGAGGAAGAGAGGAGGAGAGGAGGAGATGAAGAGAGGAAGAGAGGTGGAGAGGAGGAGAGGAGGAGATGAAGAGAGGAAGAGAGGTGGAGAAGAGGAGAGGTGGAGATGAAGAGAGGAAGAGAGGTGGAGAAGAGGAGAGGTGGAGATGAAGAGAGGAAGAGAGGTGGAGAGGAGGAGAGGAGGAGATGGAGAGGAAGAGAGGTGGAGAAGAGGAGAGGTGGAGAAGAGGAGAGGTGGAGATGAAGAGAGGAAGAGAGGTGGAGAGGAGGAGAGGAGGAGATGAAGAGAGGAAGAGAGGTGGAGAGGAGGAGAGGAGGAGATGAAGAGAGGAAGAGAGGTGGAGAAGAGGAGAGGTGGAGATGAAGAGAGGAAGAGAGTTAGAGAAGAGGAGAGGAGGAGAGGTGGAGAGGAGGAGAGGAGGAGATGAAGAGATGAAGAGAGTTGGAGAAGAGGAGAGGTGGAGAAGAGGAGAGGAGGAGATGGAGAGGAAGAGAGGTGGAGAAGAGGAGAGGTGGAGAAGAGGAGAGGTGGAGATGAAGAGAGGAAGAGAGGTGGAGAGGAGGAGAGGTGGAGAAGAGGAGAGGTGGAGATGAAGAGAGGAAGAGAGGTGGAGAGGAGGAGAGGTGGAGAAGAGGAGAGGTGGAGATGAAGAGAGGAAGAGAGGTGGAGAAGAGGAGAGGTGGAGAAGAGGAGAGGTGGAGAAGAGGAGAGGTGGAGAAGAGGAGAGGAGGAGAAGAGGAGAGGTGGAGAAGAGGAGAGGTGGAGAAGAGGAGAGGTGGAGATGAGGAGAGGAGGAGATGAAGAGAGGAAGAGAGTTGGAGAAGAGGAGAGGTGGAGAAGAGGAGAGGAGGAGATGTGGAGAGGAGGAGAGGAGGAGATGAAGAGATGAAGAGAGTTGGAGAAGAGGAGAGGTGGAGAAGAGGAGAGGAGGAGATGGAGAGGAAGAGAGGTGGAGAAGAGGAGAGGTGGAGATGAAGAGAGGAAGAGAGATAGAGAAGAGGAGAGGAGGAGAGGTGGAGAGGAGGAGAGGAGGAGATGAAGAGATGAAGAGAGTTGGAGAAGAGGAGAGGTGGAGAAGAGGAGAGGAGGAGAGGTGGAGAAGAGGAGAGGAGGAGATGGAGAGGAAGAGAGGTGGAGAAGAGGAGAGGTGGAGATAAAGTGAGGAGGAGAGGAGAAGAGGAAGAGAGGAGGAGAGGTGGAGAGGATGAGAGGAGGAGATGAAGAGAGGAAGAGAGGTGGAGAAGAGGAGAGGTGGAGATAAAGTGAGGAGGAGAGGAGGAGAGGAAGAGAGGAGGAGAGGAGGAGAGGAAGAGAGGAGGAGAGGAGGAGAGGTGGAGATAAAGTGAGGAGGAGAGGAGGAGAGGAAGAGAGGAGGAGAGGTGGAGAGGATGAGAGGAGGAGATGAAGAGAGGAAGAGAGGTGGAGAAGAGGAGAGGTGGAGATAAAGTGAGGAGGAGAGGAGGAGAGGAAGAGATGAGGAGAGGTGGAGAGGAAGAGAGGAGGAGAGGAGGAGAGGTGGAGATAAAGTGAGGAGGAGAGGAGAAGAGGAAGAGAGGAGGAGAGGAGGAGAGAAAGAGAGGAAAAGAGGTGGAGAGGAAGTGAGGAGGAGAGGAGGAGATAAAGTGAGGAGGAGAGGAAGAGAGGAAGATAGGTGGAGAGGAGGAGAGGAGGAGAGAAAGAGAGGAAGAGGGGAAGAGAGGTGGAGATAAAGTGAGGAGGAGAGGAGGAGAGGTGGCGATAAAGTGAGGAGGAGAGGAAGAGAGGAGGAGAGGTGGAGAGGAGGAGAGGAGGAGAGAAAGAGAGAAAGAGAGGAAGAGAGGTGGAGATAAAGTGAGGAGGAGAGGAGGAGAGGTGGAGAGGAGGAGAAGAAGTTAGGAGGAGAAGAGAGGAGGAGAAGAAGAGAGGAGGAGAGGAAGTCTGACCAGTTGGACCATCATATCCTCCCTATACAAACCCCTTCAAGCAAGACAATATGAACCACTCCAGCTCACAGTCTCCCTCGTTACTGTATAGAGAAGAGAAGCCAGGAGTCTCTAGTGTGAATAGAACAGAGAGAGAGAGACCTCTACACCAGTCTCCAGTGTGAATAGAACAGAGAGAGAGAGACCACTACACCAGTCTCCAGTGTGAATAGAACAGAGACAGAGACCACAACACCAGTCTCCAGTGTGAATACAACAGAGAGAGAGACCACTGCACCAGTCTCCAGTGTGATTAGAACAGAGAGAGAGACCACTACACCAGTCTCCAGTGTGAATAGAACAGAGAGAGACCACTACACCAGTCTCCAGTGTGATTAGAACAGCGAGAGAGATCACTGCACCAGTCTCCAGTGTGAATAGAACAGAGAGAGACCACTACACCAGTCTCCAGTGTGATTAGAACAGCGAGAGAGACCACTACACCAGTCTCCAGTGTGATTAGAACAGAGAGAGAGAGACCACTACACCAGTCTCCAGTGTGAATAGAACAGAGAGAGACCACTACACCAATCTCTAGTGTGAATAGAACATAGAGAGTGACCACTACACCAGTCTCCAGTGTGAAAAGAACAGAGAGAGACCACTACACCAGTCTCCAGTGTGATTAGAACAGAGAGAGACCACTACACCAATCTCCAGTGTGATTAGAACAGAGAGAGACCACTACACCAATCTCCAGTGTGAATAGAACATAGAGAGAGACCACTACACCAGTCTCCAGTGTGAAAAGAACAGAGAGAGACCACCAGATATAAGGAACACCGAAATGTACAGTTGTTTTGTCAGAGTACAAACCATCCAATGGGATTTTCCCACTCATTAGAGAGATCTTCAGCCTTTCTGTGCTGGCAATGTGCTGTATGTGAGACATTGATGACAATAACGAGACTGAGCCCGAGCCCGAGCACTAGTCACGGAGCGTGGGGACTGTGTGTGTGTGTGTGTGTGTGTGTGTGTGTGTGTGTGTGTGTGTGTGTGTGTGTGTGTGTGTGTGTGTGTGTGTGTGTGTGTGTGTGTGTGTGTGTGTGTGTGTGTGTCTGTCAGATAGAGACAGTCAGATAGAGACAGTCAGTCAGATAGAGACAGTCAGTCAGATAACAACAGTCAGTCAGATAGAGACAGTCAGTCAGATAGAGACAGTCAGTCAGATAAATCCACTCATTCACATAGAGACAGTCAGTCAGATAAATCCACGCATTCAGATAGAGACAGTCAGTCAGATAGAGACAGTCAGATAGAGACAGTCAGTCAGATAGAGACAGTCAGTCAGATTAATCCACTCATTCAGATACAGACAGTCAGTCAGATAGAGACAGTCAGTCAGATTAATCCACTCATTCAGATACAGACAGTCAGTCAGATAATGACAGTCAGACAGATAGAGACAGTCAGTCAGATAGAGACAGTCAGTCAGGTGACAACAGTCAGTCAGATAGAGACCGTCAGTCAGAAAAATCCACTCATTCAGATAGAGACAGTCAGTCAGGTAACAACAGTCAGTCAGATAGAGACAGTCAGTCAGGTAACAACAGTCAGTCAGATAGAGACAGTCAGTCAGATAGATTAGCCTACTCAGATAACGACAGTCAGTCAGATAACAACAGTCAGTCAGATAGAGACAGTCAGTCAGATAAATCCACTCATTCAGATAGAGACAGTCAGTCAGATAGAGACAGTCAGATAGAGACAGTCAGTCAGAAAAATCCACTCATTCAGATAGAGACAGTCAGTCAGATAGAGACAGTCAGTCAGAAAAATCCACTCATTCAGATAGAGACAGTCAGTCAGATAGAGACAGTCAGTCAGATAGATTAGCCTACTCAGATAACGACAGTCAGTCAGATAACAACAGTCAGTCAGATAGAGACAGTCAGTCAGATAGAGACAGTCAGTCAGATAAATCCACTCATTCAGATAGAGACAGTCAGTCAGATAGAGACAGTCAGATAGAGACAGTCAGTCAGATAGAGACAGTCAGTCAGATAGAGACAGTCAGTCAGATAAATCCACTCATTCAGATAGAGACAGTCAGTCAGATAGAGACAGTCAGTCAGATACAGACAGTCAGTCAGATAATGACAGTCAGTCAGATAGATTAACCTACTCAGATAACAACAGTCAGTCAGATAACAACAGTCAGTCAGATAACAACAGTCAGTCAGATAACAACAGTCAGTCAGATAGAGACAGTCAGTCAGAAAAATCCACTCATTCAGATATAGACAGTGAGTCAGACAGATAGAGACAGTCAGTCAGATAGAGACAGTCAGTCAAAAAATCCACTCATTCAGTTAGAGACAGTCAGTCAGACAGAGACAGTCAGTCAGATAGAGACAATCAGTCAGGTGACAACAGTCAGTCAGATAGAGACCGTCAGTCAGAAAAATCCACTCATTCAGATAGAGACAGTCAGTCAGGTAACAACAGTCAGTCAGATAGAGACAGTCAGTCAGGTAACAACAGTCAGTCAGATAGAGACAGTCAGTCAGATAAATCCACCCATTCAGATAGAGACAGTCAGTCAGATAAAGACAGTCAGTCAGATAGAGACAGTCAGTCAGATAAATCCACTCATTCAGATAGAGACAGTCAGTCAGATAGAGACAGTCAGATAGAGACAGTCAGTCAGATAGAGACAGTCAGTCAGATAGAGACAGTCAGTCAGATAAATCCACTCATTCAGATACAGACAGTCAGTCAGATAATGACAGTCAGTCAGATAGATTAACCTACTCAGATAACGACAGTCAGTCAGATAACAACAGTCAGTCAGATAACGACAGTCAGTCAGATAGAGACAGTCAGTCAGATAGAGACAGTCAGTCAGATAAATCCACTCATTCAGATAGAGACAGTCAGTCAGATATTGACAGTCAGATAGAGACACTCAGTCAGATTGAGACAGTCAGTCAGATAGAGACAGTCAGTCAGATAGAGACAGTCAGTCAGATAGAGACGGTCAGTCAGATAGAGACGGTCAGTCAGAAAAATCCACTCATTCAGATAGAGACAGTCAGTCAGACAGAGACAGTCAGTCAGGTAACGACAGTCAGTCAGATAGAGACAGTCAGTCAGCAAAATCCACTCATTCTGATAGAGACAGTCAGTCAGGTAACAACAGTCAGTCAGATAGAGACAGTCAGTCAGTCAGATAGAGACAGTCAGTCCGGTAACAACAGTCAGTCAGATAGAGACAGTCAGTCAGGTAACAACAGTCAGTCAGATAGAGACAGTCAGTCAGGTAACAACAGTCAGTCAGATAGAGACAGTCAGTCAGACAGAGACAGTCAGTCAGATAGAGACAGTCAGTCAGATAGAGACGGTCAGTCAGATAGAGACGGTCAGTCAGAAAAATCCACTCATTCAGATAGAGACAGTCAGTCAGACAGAGACAGTCAGTCAGATAGAGACAGTCAGTCAGTCAGATAGAGACAGTCAGTCCGGTAACAACAGTCAGTCAGATAGAGACAGTCAGTCAGGTAACAACAGTCAGTCAGATAGAGACAGTCAGTCAGGTAACAACAGTCAGTCAGATAGAGACAGTCAGTCAGACAGAGACAGTCAGTCAGATAGAGACAGTCAGTCAGATAGAGACGGTCAGTCAGATAGAGACGGTCAGTCAGAAAAATCCACTCATTCAGATAGAGACAGTCAGTCAGACAGAGACAGTCAGTCAGGTAACGACAGTCAGTCAGATAGAGACAGTCAGTCAGCAAAATCCACTCATTCAGATAGAGACAGTCAGTCAGGTAACAACAGTCAGTCAGTCAGATAGAGACAGTCAGTCCGGTAACAACAGTCAGTCAGATAGAGACAGTCAGTCAGGTAACAACAGTCAGTCAGATAGAGACAGTCAGTCAGGTAACAACAGTCAGTCAGATAGAGACAGTCAGTCAGACAGAGACAGTCAGTCAGATAAAGCCACTCATTCAGATAATGACAGTCAGACAGATAAAGACAGTCAGTCAGATAGAGACAGTCAGTCAGATAGAGGCAGTCAGTCAGTCAGATAGAGACAGTCAGTCAGGTAACAACAGTCAGTCAGATAGAGACAGTCAGTCAGTCAGATAGAGACAGTCAGTCAGATAAAGCCACTCATTCAGATAGAGACAGTCAGTCAGATAGAGACAGTCAGTCAGGTAACGACAGTCAGTCAGATAGAGACAGTCAGTCAGCTAACGACAGTCAGTCAGATAGAGACAGTCAGTCAGATAGAGACAGTCAGTCAGATAGAGACAGTCAGTCAGGTAACGACAGTCAGTCAGATAGAGACAGTCAGTCAGGTAACGACAGTCAGTCAGATAGAGACAGTCAGTCAGATAGAGACAGTCAGTCAGGTAACGACAGTCAGTCAGATAGAGACAGTCAGTCTGTTAACAACAGTCAGTCAGATAGAGACAGTAAGTCAGATAGAGACAGTCAGTCAGGTGACAACAGTCAGTCAGATAGAGACAGTCAGTCAGGTAACGACAGTCAGTCAGATAGAGACAGTCAGTCAGGTAACGACAGTCAGTCAGATAGAGACAGTCAGTCAGATAGAGACAGTCAGTCAGATAGAGACAGTCAGTCAGGTAACGACAGTCAGTCAGATAGAGACAGTCAGTCAGGTAACGACAGTCAGTCAGATAGAGACAGTCAGTCAGGTAACAACAGTCAGTCAGATAGAGACAGTCAGTCTGTTAACAACAGTCAGTCAGATAGAGACAGTAAGTCAGATAGAGACAGTCAGTCAGGTGACAACAGTCAGTCAGATAGAGACAGTCAGTCAAACAGATAGAGAGAGTCAGTCAGATAAAGCCACTCATTCAGATAGAGACAGTCAGTCAGGTAATGACAGTTAGTCAGATAGAGACAGTCAGTCAGGTAACGACAGTCTTTCAGATAGAGACAGTCAGTCAGTCAGATAGAGACAGTCAGTCAGACAGATAGAGTCAGTCAGATAAAGCCACTCATTCAGATAGAGACAGTCAGTCAGATAGAGACAGTCAGTCAGATAAATCCACTCATTCAGATACAGACAGTCAGTCAGATAATGACAGTCAGTCAGATAGATTAACCTACTCAGATAACGACAGTCAGTCAGATAACAACAGTCAGTCAGATAACGACAGTCAGTCAGATAGAGACAGTCAGTCAGATAGAGACAGTCAGTCAGATAAATCCACTCATTCAGATAGAGACAGTCAGTCAGATATTGACAGTCAGATAGAGACACTCAGTCAGATTGAGACAGTCAGTCAGATAGAGACAGTCAGTCAGATAGAGACAGTCAGTCAGATAGAGACGGTCAGTCAGATAGAGACGGTCAGTCAGAAAAATCCACTCATTCAGATAGAGACAGTCAGTCAGACAGAGACAGTCAGTCAGGTAACGACAGTCAGTCAGATAGAGACAGTCAGGCAGCAAAATCCACTCATTCTGATAGAGACAGTCAGTCAGGTAACAACAGTCAGTCAGATAGAGACAGTCAGTCAGTCAGATAGAGACAGTCAGTCCGGTAACAACAGTCAGTCAGATAGAGACAGTCAGTCAGGTAACAACAGTCAGTCAGATAGAAACAGTCAGTCAGGTAACAACAGTCAGTCAGATAGAGACAGTCAGTCAGACAGAGACAGTCAGTCAGATAGAGACAGTCAGTCAGATAGAGACGGTCAGTCAGATAGAGACGGTCAGTCAGAAAAATCCACTCATTCAGATAGAGACAGTCAGTCAGACAGAGACAGTCAGTCAGGTAACGACAGTCAGTCAGATAGAGACAGTCAGTCAGCAAAATCCACTCATTCAGATAGAGACAGTCAGTCAGGTAACAACAGTCAGTCAGATAGAGACAGTCAGTCAGTCAGATAGAGACAGTCAGTCCGGTAACACCAGTCAGTCAGATAGAGACAGTCAGTCAGGTAACAACAGTCAGTCAGATAGAGACAGCCAGTCAGGTAACAACAGTCAGTCAGATAGAGACAGTCAGTCAGACAGAGACAGTCAGTCAGAT
Source organism: Oncorhynchus masou masou (assembly GCF_036934945.1). Classification (NCBI taxonomy): domain Eukaryota; kingdom Metazoa; phylum Chordata; class Actinopteri; order Salmoniformes; family Salmonidae; genus Oncorhynchus; species Oncorhynchus masou. The sequence goes on from NC_088217.1 coordinate 9,140,538, forward strand.
AAAGCCACTCATTCAGATAATGACAGTCAGACAGATAAAGACAGTCAGTCAGATAGAGACAGTCAGTCAGATAGAGGCAGTCAGTCAGTCAGATAGAGACAGTCAGTCAGGTAACAACAGTCAGTCAGATAGAGACAGTCAGTCAGTCAGATAGAGACAGTCAGTCAGATAAAGCCACTCATTCAGATAGAGACAGTCAGTCAGATAGAGACAGTCAGTCAGGTAACGACAGTCAGTCAGATAGAGACAGTCAGTCAGGTAACGACAGTCAGTCAGATAGAGACAGTCAGTCAGATAGAGACAGTCAGTCAGATAGAGACAGTCAGTCAGGTAACGACAGTCAGTCAGATAGAGACAGTCAGTCAGGTAACGACAGTCAGTCAGATAGAGACAGTCAGTCAGATAGAGACAGTCAGTCAGGTAACGACAGTCAGTCAGATAGAGACAGTCAGTCAGGTAACGACAGTCAGTCAGATAGAGACAGTCAGTCAGATAGAGACAGTCAGTCAGATAGAGACAGTCAGTCAGGTAACGACAGTCAGTCAGATAGAGACAGTCAGTCAGGTAACGACAGTCAGTCAGATAGAGACAGTCAGTCAGATAGAGACAGTCAGTCAGGTAACGACAGTCAGTCAGATAGAGACAGTCAGTCTGTTAACAACAGTCAGTCAGATAGAAACAGTAAGTCAGATAGAGACAGTCAGTCAGGTGACAACAGTCAGTCAGATAGAGACAGTCAGTCAGGTAACGACAGTCAGTCAGATAGAGACAGTCAGTCAGGTAACGACAGTCAGTCAGATAGAGACAGTCAGTCAGATAGAGACAGTCAGTCAGGTAACAACAGTCAGTCAGATAGAGACAGTCAGTCTGTTAACAACAGTCAGTCAGATAGAGACAGTAAGTCAGATAGAGACAGTCAGTCAGGTGACAACAGTCAGTCAGATAGAGACAGTCAGTCAAACAGATAGAGAGAGTCAGTCAGATAAAGCCACTCATTCAGATAGAGACAGTCAGTCAGGTAATGACAGTTAGTCAGATAGAGACAGTCAGTCAGGTAACGACAGTCTTTCAGATAGAGACAGTCAGTCAGTCAGATAGAGACAGTCAGTCAGACAGATAGAGTCAGTCAGATAAAGCCACTCATTCAGATAGAGACAGTCAGTCAGATAGAGACAGTCAGATGATGTCATGCACTAGGCCTTCCACCTTTGCTCTTGTTCCCTACATTCCAGTATAGACATGGGTTGAGTACCAAATGACACTCTATACCCTGTACAGTACATTTTTCCTTACCACGGTCCATAGGGCTCTGTTCCAAACTAGTGCAGTATTGGAGTGTGAATGTTTAAACGTTAAAACGTTTAAAAATGAAATTGGGATGTTATCATTAAGAAATAAATGCCTCAATGTTAAAATGCTGTAATGTTAGTAAGAGATATGAATCTTTAAAATCATTTGCTGTTGGATATAACGTCCTCTGCAACTTCACGGTCGTTAACATTTGGGAAAACGACAGATAAAAGGCAAGGGACAGAACAGCGGACTCTCTGCCCCGAGTGCACCGGGTGACTACGGAAATGTGCAGATACATGTTGTGTAAGGTATTGTAAAACCTGAAAACTAATTATTGGCCCGTCGTCTCAGCGAATGCTAGAAATAGCTGATAAGAACCTTGATAGTGCTGCTGCAAGTGTTATATGTTTTATTATTGTGTTTTTATTTGAATTTTGTTTTTGAGTACGTGTGCGTATGTATGTATGTATGTATGTATATATATATATATCTATATATATATGCACCAAGGAAAATAAATAGATTAAGAAAAATAAGAGTTTTTATTTGACTTTATTTTTCATTTTAATTTTTAATTTTTTCAAATGTATTATTATTATATTTTTTGACTTTTATTCTTTTAAGCCTGTCACATCTGTGAATGTGGAATGTGTTTTGTGGGTTGATTGAAAAACAAGAAAACTTAATAAAACTTTAAATTGAAAAAAAATAAACATTTGATTGAGATCAAGTGTTTCATTGATGAGAAAATGTGAAGAATGTCAGCCCACTTCCGTCTCGCTCCATCTTCTCCCACTGCCGGCCACAGGGCTTCCTCTCACCACCACATAGGTGAATCGGAATGGGCTGCAATTTGGTACGCAGTCCGTATGGTTTATTAACAATCCAGGGATGTCCCTCAGCAACGTGTACAGACTGTACATATGACTGAATACACAGGATGCAGTGATAGATATTCAGAACTGTGAATATGACTGAATATATTGTATACTACATATTCAGAACTAGGAATATGACTGAATATATTGTATACTACATATTCAGAACTAGGAATATGACTGAATATATTGTATACTACATATTCAGAACTAGGAATATGACTGAATATATTGTATACTACATATTCAGAACTAGGAATATGACTGAATATATTGTATACTACATATTCAGAACTAGGAATATGACTGAATATATTGTATATTCCATATTCAGAACTAGGAATATGACTGAATATATTGTATATTCCATATTCAGAACTAGGAATATGACTGAATATATTGTATACTACATATTCAGAACTAGGAATATGACTGAATATATTGTATACTACATATTCAGAACTAGGAATATGACTGAATATATTGTATACTACATATTCAGAACTAGGAATATGACTGAATATATTGTATACTACATATTCAGAACTAGGAATATGACTGAATATATTGTTTACTACATATTCAGAACTAGGAATATGACTGAATATATTGTATACTACATATTCAGAACTAGGAATATGACTGAATACATATGTAATGCTAAACATCCAGAACTGTGAATAATGTTGAGGAATTCACTACAGGGTTAGTTTAGCTGTAATAAAACTATACCAGCCATGCTGGCTGTGTGACAGCCTGTCTCAAACAGTCGATCACCAGGCCCCCACTGGGACATTTCAGAAATAGCTTTTTATCAGCAGTGTCACATTTAGTTTTCATTAAGGCTGAAAGATATATATATATATATCTTTTTTTCCACCTTCATTTAACCTTTTATATACATTGTAACTGACATACAGTCACCAGGGACCATATTATCAGTGTCTCAGAATATGAATTCTGATCTAGGATCAGTTTAGAGCATAATGAATGAGCACATTGTCTGTACGGGCGCCCAGGGCCTCCTAGTTTTACTACTTGTACCTAAAAATGAAAAACTGATCCTAGATCAGCTATCCTACTCTGAGACTCAATGTAAATATGGGCTCAGAATCAGAATTTACTGTCTCTGCTATTGAAAATGTCTGATGGCAGGTAGCCAGTGATCTGGTCGTTACGGCTGCAGGGCTGGGACACAGGCACTTACATTTACAGTCATTCAACTGACACTTATCCAGGGCCACTTCCAGGTCATCGCTTGGTGAGAAAACCACATATCACAGTCATTGTAAGTACATTTTCCCTCAATAAAGTAAATGCTATCAGCAAAGTCAGAGCTACTGTAGTAAGAAAAGATAAGACTCTGGGAGCAGTCAGACCTGCTGGGTAGAAGATACTCCTCTCCCTCAGTCACTCCCTGCAGGTGTGCTCCTCGGAGCAGTCAGACCTGCTGGGTAGAAGACTCTCCTCTCCCTCAGTCACTCCCTGCAGGTGTGCTCCTCGGAGCAGTCAGACCTGCTGGGCAAAAGATACTCCTCTCCCTCCCTCCCTCCCTCCCTCCCTCCCTCCCTCCCTCCCTCCCTCCCTCCCTCCCTCCCTCCCTCCCCACAGCTCCATGCCCATTTAAGAAACCCTTCTGGGCCCGATGCTGCACCCCATACCTGCAGCGCCAATGAGATGATTAAATCACCACCAGGAGGGGACGTTTTAGGCGACACTAGTACCAGCTACGCTCCCTGCACTCCTCTGTACCTCTCCTGCAACCTCCAACCCACACCGGCACTAATGGTGTGATTCAATCAGCTACAGTAGAGGATGTTTCAGAGGAAAGAATTAAAAGGGATAGTTCACCAAAATTTCAAAATTACAGATTGGTTTTCTTACCATGTAGGATAGCTGTAGAATTGCTGTCATACTTTGTCCATAGACTGCTTACAGGATAAAGAAACCAATGTGTCATGTTGTAATTTGGGTAACCTATCCCTTTAAATCTCTAGACACAGGTAGATAACCTCCCTGCAAACCTCTAACCGTCCCTCTGAACTTCATGCTCCATACCTGCAGTGATGGAATGGCAGCTCCCTGCACCCGTCTGTACCGTTCTGAGCCCCTCTCTCACCCTCCGCTCCAATCCTGCAGTGCTCCAACGATGTGATTAAAAAAAATACAAAAAAATAAAAAGCTTGTGTAGGGGACGATTTGGGGGCATTACTCTAACTGGGACCCTCCTGCATCCCTCCTGCATCCTCCATTCTGTACATCAAGTTATCTAATGGCCTGTGATAAGCAAAGATGGCAGCTTCACTTCTAGTCCTTAGGAAACTGTCCAGAATTTAGTTTTTTTTATGTATTATTTGTTACATTGTTAGCCCAGAAAACCTTAAATGTTATTACATACAGCCGGGCAGAACTATTGGATATCAGAGATACGTCAACTTACCAGCACAACCAGCACTGCAACCAGGAATACGACTTTCCCAAAGCGGAACCTTTGTCTGCACCTCCCAGGGCATTTAAACTGATTCCAGAGGCCGACCCAAAACAACACCACCTGAGGAGAGGGTGCAGGAGCAGTCTTCTAGTGAGGCTACTACCCACCACTTCTGAGTATATTACTCGCTAATGTCCAGTCACAAACTTCCTGATGTGGGGCCCCAAGTGGTGAAGGAAGAACATCTCCACCCCGCTGATCCTCAACACTGGGGCCCCACAAGGGTACGTTCTCAGCCCCCTCCTGTACTCCCTGTTCACCCACGACTGCGTGGCCACGCACACCTCCAACTCAATCATCAAGTTTGCAGATGACACAACAGTAGGCTTGATTACCAACAACAACGAGACGGCCTACACAGAGTAGGTGAGTGCCCTCGGAGTGTGGTGTCAGGAACATAACCTCTCACTCAATGTCAGCAAAACAAAAGAGATGATAGTGGACTTCAGGAAACAGCAGAGGGAGCAACCCCCTATCCCCATCGACGAGACAGCAGTGGAGAAGGTGGAAAGTTCCTGAGTGTACATATCACCGACAAACTGAAATGTTCCAGCACCTCATCAACCTCAGGAGGCTGAAAAAATGTGGCTTGTCACCTAAAACCCTTACTAACTTTTACAGATGCACAATCAAGAGAATCCTGTCGGGCTGTATCACCGCCTGGTATGGTAACTGCACCGCCCACAACCGCAGGGCTCTCCAGAGAGTGATTCGGTCTGCACAACGCATCACCGGGGTCAAACTACCTGCCCTCCAGGACACCTACAACACCCTATGTCACAGGCAGGCAAAAAAGATAATCAAGGACAATAACCACCCGAACCACTGCCTGTTCACCCCGCTATCATCCAGAAGGTGAGGTCTGTACAGATGCATCAAAGCTGGGACAGAGAGATTGAAATAGAGCTTCTATCTCAAGGCCATCAGATTGTTAAACAGCCATCACTAGCACAGAGAGGTGGCTGCCTACTTTATAACACTAGTCACTTTAATAATGCCACTTTAAGAATGTTTACAGATCTCACGTTACTTATCTCATATGTATATTGTATTCCACACTATCTATTGCATCTTAGCTGCTCTGTCACTGCTTATCCATATATTTTATATTTATATATTCTTATCCCATTCCTTTACTAGATTGTGTGTATTAGGTATTGTTGTGGAATAGTTAGATATTACCTGTTAGATACTGCTGCACTGTCAGATCTAGAAGCACAAGCATTTCACAACACTCGCAATAACATCAGCTAACCATGTGTATGTGACCAAAACAATTTAATTTGATTTGATCAATGGTCCACACAACCACAGCACCATACAGCACCCCACTGTACCGCCTGCCATATGGTGGCCCTCGACACTGGCAGAGGTAGGTTGGTACCCTCCAACCCCCCTGTACCCCTCCAACCCCCCCTGTACCCCTCTGCGCCCCTCCTTTCTCCGTTTGTTCCTCACCTGCAGTGCTCTAATGGCCTGTGATAAGCAGGGATCACCGGGTTACACCGCCGCCCACAGCACCATACAGTACCCCGCCGTTCACCTGCAGGCTCTACAACTCTAATATGCCTCTCTCTGCACTGCTACCTTTCTGTCCCTGTCCCCTGCTCCCTACCTCTCGCTAGCTGCCTCCTTGAATAGACTGACATTACAGCGTGTCCCAAACTGAGAAAAGAGCAGAGAACAGGCTCATTTACAGCTCAACCATGACTCCTCTAACTTCAGAAGAACAGAGGTATCCATAAATACATTAACCGATACTCTTCTCTCACGTACAGTATTCAAATGTGTGACAGAGTTAACTTTCTTTCCCTTTCTCTGGAAGAGATGAAGCCCCCTCCCCCTCTCTATATACATACACACATATATACATATATACATATATACATATATATATATATATATATATATATACATATATACATATATATATACATATATACATACATATATACATACATATATAGATATATACATACATATATACATATATATATATACATACATATATACATATATATATATACATACATACATACATATATATATATACATACATACATACATATATATATATACATACATACATACATATATATATATACATACATATATACATATATATATATACATACATATATACATATATATATACATACATATATACATATATATATATACATACATATATACATATATATATATATACATACATATATACATATATATATATACATACATATATACATATATATATATACATACATATATACATACATACATACATATATATACATATATATATATATACATACATATATACATATATACATATATATATATACATACATATATACATATATATATATACATACATATATACATATATATATATATACATACATATATACATATATATATATATATATATACATATATATATATATATATATATATATATATATATATATATATATACATATATATATATATATATATATATATATATATATATATACATACATACATATATAAATATATATATATATATATATATATATATATATATATATACATACATACATACATACATACATATATAAATATATATATATATATATATATATATATATATATACATACATACATACATATATAAATATATATATATATATTATATATAATGTATGTGACATGCAGCAATTTCAAAGATTTTACTCAGTTAAATTTATATAAGTAAATCTTTATTCCCAGTCATATGAAATCCATAGATCAAAATGATTTAAATTGACTGATTTCCATATACAGCGCATTCGGAAAGTATTCAGACCCCATGACCTTTTCCACATTTTGTTACATTACAGCCTTATTATAAAATGTATTAAATGAAATGTTTTTCTCATTGATTTAAACACAAAAAGAAACAGATTTAATCAATTTTACAATAAGACTGTAATGTGACAATGTGCAAAACGTCAAGGGGACTGAACACTGTATAATTATCTCTCCCTCTCTCAAACTTGAATGAAAAGAAAAGATTGATGAACTTGATGTGTTGGTTTAGTTAAAACCTGTTTGGGATAGGGGGCAGCATTTTCACGTTTGGATGAAAAGCGTGCCCAGAGTAAACTGCCTGTTACTCAGGCTCATTAGCTAATATATGCTTATTATTAGTAGTATTGGATAGAAAACACTCTGCAGTTTCTAAAATAGTTTGAATGATGTCTGTGAGTATAACAGAACTTATATGGCATGCGAAAACCTGAGAAAAATCCAACCAGGAAGTGTGAAATCTGAAGTTTGTAGTTTTTCAACTCATTGCCTATTGAATATACAGTGTCTATGGGGTCATATTGCACTCCCTAAGGCTTCCACTAGATGTCAACAGACTTTAGAACCTAGTTTGAGGCTTCTACTGTGAAGTGGGGGCGAATGAGAGCTGTTTGGAGCTCTGGCCTGCCAGAGTGCCATGAGCTGATCACGCTCGCTCACATGAGAGTCAGCTTGCGTTTCATTGCAATTCTAAAGACAAAGGAATTCTCTGGTTGGAACATTATTGAAGATTTAAAACAAACATGTATTGTGGAACTGGGATTCCTGGTAGTACATTCTGATGAAGATCATCAAAGTTAAGTGAATATTTATAACGCTATTTTTTACTTTTACTGACTCCACAACATGGTGGACATCTGCATGGCTTTTTTTGTGTCTGAAAACTGTACTCAGATTATTGCATGGTTTGCTTTTCCGTAAAGCTTTTTTGAAATCTGACAAAGTGGTTTCATTAAGGAGTAGTATATCTATAATTCTGTGCATAATAGATGTATCTTTTATCAAAGTTTATTATGAGTATTTCTGTAAATTGATGTGGCTCTCTGAAAATTCACTGTATGTTTTCGAGGCACAACATTACTGACCATAAAGCGCCAATATAAACTGAGATTTTTGGATATAAATATGAACTTTATCGAACAAAACATACATTTATTGTGTAACATGAAGTCCTATAAGTGCCATCTGATGAAGATCATCAAAGGTTACACTCACCTGGACTCCATCCCCTCATTGATTACCTGCCCTTTATATGTCTCTCCCTTTGGTTTCGTCCCCAGTCGTCATTGTCCCTGTTTCATGTCGGAGCGGCTGTTTGTGTTTCTTGTTTTGTTCATTTATTTATTAAATGTATTCAGTCCCTGAACATGCTTCCCGACTCTCAGCGCAATTCGTTACAATAACAACCTGGTTATCATCAACTTTTCAACTTGTCAACTACTCATGACAAACACAAGCTTCAACAGTCACAAGAACACAGAACATTTAAATTCATCCTCAAAAGCAAATGTCACAAGAACACAGAACATTTAAATTCAGCAGCAAGAGCCCTCATCGATTTACGTTGTTGGCTGCATACAGTCAGTACAGCCCTTTGTGGAGTCACAGCATGTCCCAAATTCCACCCTTTTCGGCTGTAATTCTCTACCTAGGGAATAGGGTGCCGTTTGAGACGCAGAATCTGAATCGTCACAGAGAGAAAAACAGTAAGTGCTGCTGGCTACTCCACTCCAGCGTTATTAGTAAGGACTTAAACGAGTGTCCTCATCCAAAACATGATGAACCCTCCTCACACAGTGTGTGCACCTCAAATAGCACCCTATTCCTTATATAGTGCACTACTTCTGACCAGGGGCTGTTTTGACCAGGGCCCTATATAGTGCACCAGATAGGAAATAGCGTGCCACTTGGGAGGTAGACACGGTGTGCAGCCTGTTGGTCTCAGTCTCAGTCCAGCCCAAAGCCAAACACACAATATGTTGCCTGGCTGACTGACTGGGCCTGGGTGAGCTCCAATTCACTACCAGGGTGTTCTGCTTATATTGCATCAGGGAAGTTGGCTGCTTGTAAACTGATGTCACTTGGGCTGTGTTCCAAAGAGCACCCTATCCTGTGTAAGGTACACTATTTTTGATAAAGGGGATAGGGGGTCATTTGAGACACATCCTAAGTGTGTCACAGTAGGGGGTTGTTTGAAAGGGAAGATTTCAAATGGCAAATTGAAATCCCACGAGTAAAAGTTTTTTTTTTCTCTCTACTTTTTAAACAGATTTCCTTTCATATTATCCCTGTTATTAGGAGTCAAAGGGAGAAATGTGTGTGTGTTTACCTGAGTGTGTGTGTGTGTGTGTTTATGCCTGTGTGTGTGTGTCTGTGTCTGCCTGTGTGTATTTGAAAGGAAAGCCCTAGCTGACTTCTAATCACTGACCAGATCACATCACAGTAACCTTCTAAATCCATGAAATGCTCAAAGAGAGAAGAACAGTTGTGTTTTACACACACACACACACACACACACACACAAACACACACACACACAGGCTTGCACAAACACACAGGTATGCAAAAACACACACACACAGGCATGCGCACACACGCACACACACACACACACACACACATTATTTGAATCAAGTAAAACTAACTCTTTGATTGCTGAACAACGTGAACAAACACACAGATATCACTTAAACTTGATAAGAGAATATATATATATATATATATATATATATATATATATATATATATATATATATATATATATATATATACAGTGCCTTGCGAAAGTATTCTGCCCCCTTAAACTTTGCGACCTTTTGCCACATTTCAGGCTTCAAACATAAAGATATAAAACTGTATTTTTTTGTGAAGAATCAACAACAAGTGGGACAGAATCATGAAGTGGAACGACATTTATTGGATATTTCAAACTTTTTTTAACAAATCAAAAACTGAAAAATTGGGCGTGCAAAATTATTCAGCCACCTTAAGTTAATACTTTGTAGCGCCACCTTTTGCTGCGATTACAGCTGTAAGTCGCTTGGGGTATGTCTCTATCAGTTTTGCACATCGAGAGACTGACATTTTTTCCCATTCCTCCTTGCAAAACAGCTCGAGCTCAGTGAGGTTGGATGGAGAGCATTTGTGAACAGCAGTTTTCAGTTCTTTCCACAGATTCTCGATTGGATTCAGGTCTGGACTTTGACTTGGCCATTCTAATACCTGGATATGTTTATTTTTGAACCATTCCATTGTAGATTTTGCTTTATGTTTTGCATCATTGTCTTGTTGGAAGACAAATCTCCGTCCCAGTCTCAGGTCTTTTGCAGACTCCATCAGGGTTTCTTCCAGAATGGTCCTGTATTTGGCTCCATCCATCTTCCCATCAATTTTAACCATCTTCCCTGTCCCTGCTGAAGAAAAGCAGGCCCAAACCATGATGCTGCCACCACCATGTTTGACAGTGGAGATGGTGTGTTCAGGGTGATGAGCTGTGTTGCTTTTATGCCAAACATAACGTTTTGCATTGTTGCCAAAAAGTTCAATTTTGATTTCATCTGACCAGAGCACCTTCTTCCACATGTTTGGTGTGTCTCCCAGGTGGCTTGTGGCAAACTTTAAACAACACTTTTTATGGATATCTTTAAGAAATGGCTTTCTTCTTGCCACTCTTCCATAAAGGCCAGATTTGTGCAATATACGACTGATTGTTGTCCTATGGACAGAGTCTCCCACCTCAGCTGTAGATCTCTGCAGTTCATCCAGAGTGATCATGGGCCTCTTGGCTGCATCTCTGATCAGTCTTCTCCTTGTATGAGCTGAAAGTTTAGAGGGACGGCCAGGTCTTGGTAGATTTGCAGTGGTCTGATACTCCTTCCATTTCAATATTATCGCTTGCACAGTGCTCCTTGGGATGTTTAAAGCTTGGGAAATCTTTTTGTATCCAAATCCGGCTTTAAACTTCTTCACAACAGTATCTCGGACCTGCCTGGTGTGTTCCTTGTTCTTCATGATGCTCTCTGCGCTTTTAACGGACCTCTGAGACTATCACAGTGCAAGTGCATTTATACGGAGACTTGATTACACACAGGCGGATTGTATTTATCATCATTAGTCATTTAGGTCAACATTGGATCATTCAGAGATCCTCACTGAACTTCTGGAGAGAGTTTGCTGCACTGAAAGTAAAGGGGATGAATAATTTTGCACGCCCAATTTTTCAGTTTTTGATTTGTTAAAAAAGTTTGAAATATCCAATAAATGTCGTTCCACTTCATGATTGTGTCCCACTTGTTGTTGATTCTTTACAAAAAAATACAGTTTTATATCTTTATGTTTGAAGCCTGAAATGTGGCAAAAGGTCGCAAAGTTCAAGGGGCCCGAATACTTTCGCAAGGCACTGTATATACTCTTACATAGTATATACATAGTAAGTGCTTCTACACTGACACCACTATTGTTTTTAACTGACTTTGTCTGGAAAGAATTTGACAGGGAAAACGGTTGATCATAACCTCATGCTGTACAAGATAAAACCACTTGGTTTTAACAGCAGGACCGTTGACTGGTTTTAACAGCAGGGCCGTTGACTGGATTTAACAGCAGGGCCGTTGACTGGGTTTAACAGCAGGGCCGTTGACTGGGTTTAACAGCAGGGCCGTTGACTGGCTTTAACAGCAGGGCCGTTGACTGGGTTTCACAGCAGGGCCGTTGACTGGGTTTAACAGCAGGGCCGTTGACTGGGTTTAACAGCAGGGCCGTTGACTGGGTTTAACAGCAGGGCCGTTGACTGGGTTTAACAGCAGGGCCGTTGACTGGGTTTAACAGCACTGGCTTTAACAGCAGGGCCGTTGACTGGCTTTAACAGCAGGGCCGTTGACTGGCTTTAACAGCAGGGCCGTTGACTGGGTTTAACAGCAGGGCCGTTGACTGGGTTTTAACAGCAGGGCCGTTGACTGGGCAGCGGGCCGTTGACTGGGTTTAACAGCAGGGCCGTTGACTGGGTTTAACAGCAGGGCCGTTGACTGGGTTTAACAGCAGGGCCGTTGACTGGTTTTAACAGCAGGGCCGTTGACTGGGTTTAACAGCAGGGCCGTTGACTGGGTTTAACTGCAGGGCCGTTGACTGGTTTTAACAGCCGGGCCGTTGACTGGGTTTAACAGCAGGGCCGTTGTCTGGTTTTAACAGCAGGGCCGTTGACTGGTTTTAACAGCAGGGCCGTTGACTGGGTTTAACAGCAGGGCCGTTGACTGGTTTTAACAGCAGGGCCGTTGACTGGTTTTAACAGCAGGGCCGTTGACTGGGTTTAACAGCAGGGCCGTTGACTGGGTTTAACAGCAGGGCCGTTGACTGGTTTTAACAGCAGGGCTGTTGACTGGGTTTAACAGCAGGGCCGTTGACTGGTTTTAACAGCAGGGCCATTGTCTGGGTTTAGATCATATTTAACAGGTGGAGACCCAACGGTGGATGTTAATGATATAGTTAGCGATATAACTACATTCTAAATATATTAATGATATAACTACATTGTAAATATATTAATGAAATAACTACATTATAAATATATTAATGATATAACTACATTATAAATATATTAATGATATAACTACATTGTAAATATATTAATGAAATAACTACATTATAAATATATTAATGATATAACTACATTATAAATATATTAATGATATAACTACATTATAAATATATTAATGACATAACTACATTACATTAGCGATATAACTACATTATAAATATATTAATGATATAACTACATTAGCGATATAACTACATTATAAATATATTGATGAAATAACTACATTATAAATATATTAATGATATAACTACATTATAAAAATATTCAAGTCGCTTTGGACAAAAGCGTCTGCTAAATGGGATATTATTATTATTATTATTTTTATTCATGATATAACTACATTATAAAAATATTCATGATATAACTACAATATAAATACATTAGCGATATAACTACATTACATTAGCGATATAACTACATTATAAATACATTAGCGATATAACTACATTATAAATATACTAGCGATATAACTACATTATAAATACATTAGCGATATAACTACATTATAAATATATTAGCGATATAACTACGTTATAAATACATTAATGACATAACTATGTTATAAATACATTAGCGATATAACTACATTATAAATATATTGATGAAATAACTACATTATAAATATATTAATGATATAACTACATTATAAATATATTAATGATATAACTACATTATAAAAATATTCATGATATAACTACAATATAAATACATTAGCGATGTAACTACGTTATAAATACATTAGCGATATAACTACATTACATTAGCGATATAACTACATTATAAATACATTAGCGATATAACTACATTATAAATATACTAGCGATATAACTACGTTATAAATACATTAGCGATATAACTACATTATAAATATATTAGCGATATAACTACGTTATAAATACATTAATGACATAACTATGTTATAAATACATTAGCGATATAACTTCTGTCCGAATTACTTGCAGTATGCGTATGACTCTACTGGTGTCCCATAACAACAAAGCCTCAGTCGAAGAGATTCTTAGTGCAGAGTTATCCAATATCACTAAATGCCTTTCAGGTCAACTGTGTAGTCTAGGAGGCGGGGTCAACTGTGGAGCCTAGGAGGCGGGGTCAACTGTGGAGTCTAGGAGGCAGGGTCAACTGTGGAGTCTAGGAGGTGGGGTTAACTGCACCTAAGAGGCGGGGTCTACTGTGGAGCCGAGGAGGCCGGGTCAACTGCGGAGCCTAGGAGGCGGGGTCTACCCTGGAGTCTAGGAGACGGGGTCTACTGTGGAGCCTAGAATGCATGGTCTACCGTGGAGCCTAGGAGGCAGGGTCAGCTGTGGAGCTTAGGAGGCGGGGTGAACTGTGGAGTCTAGGAGGCGGGGTCTACTATGGAGCCTAGGAGGCATGGTCTACTGTGGAGTCTAGGAGGCAGGGTCTACTGTGGAATCTAGGAGACGGGGTCAACTGTGGAGCCTAGGAGATGGGGTCGACTGTGGAGCCTAGGAGGCGGGGTGAACTGTGAAGCCTAGGAGGCGGGGTCTACTGTGGAGCCTAGCAGTCGGGGTCAACTGTGGAGCCTAGGAGGCGGGGTCAACTGTGGAGCCTAGGAGGCGTGGTCAACTGCTGAGCCTAGGAGGCGGGGTCAACTGCTGAGCCTAGGAGGCGGCGTCTACTCTGGAGTCTAGGAGATGGGGTCAACTGCTGAGCCTAGGAGGCGGGGTCAACTGCTGAGCCTTGGAGGCGGGGTGAACTGTGAAGCCTAGGAGGCGGGGTCTACTGTGGAGCCTAGGAGTCGGGGTCAACTGTGGAGCCTAGGAGGCGGGGTCAACTGTGGAGCCTAGGAGACGGGGTCAACTGTGGAGCCTAGGAGGCGTGGTCAACTGCTGAGCCTAGGAGGCGGGGTCAACTGCTGATCCTAGGAGGCGGCGTCTACTCTGGAGTCTAGGAGACGGGGTCAACTGCTGAGCCTAGGAGGCGGGGTCAACTGCTGAGCCTAGGAGACGGGGTCAACTTTGGAGCCTAGGAGGCGGGGTCAACTGTGGAGCCTAGGAGACGGGGTCAACTGCTGAGCCTAGGAGGCGGGGTCAACTGCTGAGCCTAGGAGACGGGGTCAACTGTGGAGCCTAGGAGGCGGGGTCAACTGCTGAGCCTAGGAGGCGCGGTCTACTGTGGAGCCTAGGAGGCGGGGTCGACTGTGGAGCCTAGGAGACGGGGTCTATACTGTGGAGCCTAGCAGGCGGGGTCGACTTTGGAGCCTAGGAGACGGGGTTGACTGTGAAGCATAGGAGGCGGGGTCTACTGTGGAGCCTAGGAGGCGTGGTCTATACTGTGGAGCCTAGCAGGCGGGTCGACTTTGGAGCCTAGGAGACGGGGTCGCCTTTGAAGCATAGGAGGCGGGGTCGACTGTGGAGCCTAGGAGGCGTGGTCTATACTGTGGAGCCTAGCAGGCGTGGTCTATACTGTGGAGCCTAGGAGACGGGGTCGACTGTGGAGCCTAGGAGGCGGGGACGACTGTGGAGCCTAGGAGGCGTGGTCTATACTGTGGAGCCTAGCAGGCGGGGTCGACTTTGGAGCCTAGGAGACGGGGTCTATACTGTGGAGCCTAGCAGGCGGGGTCGACTGTGGAGCCTAGGAGACGGGGTCGACTGTGGAGCCTAGGAGGCGGGGTCGACTGTGGAGCCTAGGAGGCGGGGTCGACTGTGGAGCCTAGGAGGCGGGGTCGACTGTGGAGCCTAGGAGGCGGGGTCGACTGTGGAGCCTAGGAGGCGTGGTCTATACTGTGGAGCCTAGCAGGCGGGGTCGACTTTGGAGCCTAGGAGACGGGGTCGCCTTTGAAGCATAGGAGGCGGGGTCGACTGTGGAGCCTAGGAGGCGTGGTCTATACTGTGGAGCCTAGCAGGCGGGGTCGACTGTGGAGCCTAGGAGACGGGGTCGACTGTGGAGCCTAGGAGGCGGGGTCGACTGTGGAGCCTAGGAGGCGGGGTCGACTGTGGAGTGTAGGAGACGGGGTCGACTGTGGAGCCTAGGAGACGGGGTCGACTGTGGAGCCTAGGAGACGGGGTCGACTGTGGAGCCTAGCAGGCGGGGTGAACTGTGGAGCCTAGGAGGCGTGGTCTATACTGTGGAGCCTAGCAGGCGGGGTCGACTGTGGAGCCTAGGAAGCGGGGTCTACTGTGGAGCCTAGGAGGCGTGGTCTATACTGTGGAGCCTAGCAGGCGGGGTCAACTTTGGAGCCTAGGAGACGGGGTCGACTGTGAAGCATAGGAGGCGGGGTCTACTGTGGAGCCTAGGAGGCGTGGTCTATACTGTGGAGCCTAGCAGGCGGGGTCGACTGTGGAGCCTAGGAGACGGGGTCGACTGTGGAGCCTAGGAGGCGGGGTCGACCTTGGAGCCTAGGAGGCGGGGTCGACTGTGGAGCATAGGAGGCGGGGTCGACTGTGGAGCCTAGGAGGCGTGGTCTATACTGTGGAGCCTAGCAGGCGGGGTCGACTGTGGAGCCTAGGAGACGGGGTCGACTGTGGAGCCTAGGAGGCGGGGTCGACTGTGGAGCCTAGGAGGCGGGGTCGACTGTGGAGTGTAGGAGACGGGGTCGACTGTGGAGCCTAGGAGACGGGGTCGACTGTGGAGCCTAGGAGACGGGGTCGACTGTGGAGCCTAGGAGGCGGGGTGAACTGTGGAGCCTAGGAGGCGTGGTCTATACTGTGGAGCCTAGCAGGCGGGGTCGACTGTGGAGCCTAGGAAGCGGGGTCTACTGTGGAGCCTAGGAGGCGTGGTCTATACTGTGGAGCCTAGCAGGCGGGGTCAACTTTGGAGCCTAGGAGACGGGGTCGACTGTGAAGCATAGGAGGCGGGGTCTA
This sequence comes from Oncorhynchus masou masou, assembly GCF_036934945.1. Taxonomy (NCBI): domain Eukaryota; kingdom Metazoa; phylum Chordata; class Actinopteri; order Salmoniformes; family Salmonidae; genus Oncorhynchus; species Oncorhynchus masou. The sequence goes on from NC_088217.1 coordinate 9,157,467, forward strand.
CTGTGGAGCCTAGGAGGCGTGGTCTATACTGTGGAGCCTAGCAGGCGGGGTCGACTGTGGAGCCTAGGAGACGGGGTCGACTGTGGAGCCTAGGAGGCGGGGTCGACCTTGGAGCCTAGGAGGCGGGGTCGACTGTGGAGCCTAGGAGACGGGGTCGACTGTGGAGCCTAGGAGGCGGGGTCGACTGTGGAGCCTAGGAGACGGGGTCGACTGTGGAGCCTAGGAGACGGGGTCGACTGTGGAGCCTAGGAGGCGTGGTCTATACTGTGGAGCCTAGCAGGCGGGGTCGACTGTGGAGCCTAGGATACGGGGTCGACTGTGGAGCCTAGGAGGTGGGGTCGACTGTGGAGTCTAGGAGACGGGGTCTACTGTGGAGCCTAGGAGGCGTGGTCTATACTGTGGAGCCTAGCAGGCGGGGTCGACTGTGGAGCCTAGGATACGGGGTCGACTGTGGAGCCTAGGAGGCGGGGTCGACTGTGGAGCCTAGGATGCGTGGTCTACTCGGGAGTCTAGGAGACGGGGTCGACTGTGGAGCCTAGGAGGCGGGGTCGACTGTGGAGCCTAGGAGGCGTGGTCTATACTGTGGAGCCTAGCAGGCGGGGTCGACTGTGGAGCCTAGGAGACGGGGTCGACTGTGGAGCCTAGGAGGCGGGGTCGACTGTGGAGCCTAGGAGACGGGGTCGACTGTGGAGCCTAGGAGACGGGGTCGACTGTGGAGCCTAGGAGACGGGGTCGACTGTGGAGCCTAGGAGGCGTGGTCTATACTGTGGAGCCTAGCAGGCGGGGTCGACTGTGGAGCCTAGGAGACGGGGTCGACTGTGGAGCCTAGGAGGCGGGGTCGACTGTGGAGCCTAGGAGACGGGGTCGACTGTGGAGCCTAGGAGACGGGGTCGACTGTGGAGCCTAGTAGACGTGGTCGACTGTGGAGTCTAGTGGGCAGGGTCTACTGTGGAGCCTAGTAGACGTGGTCTACTGTGGAGCCTAGGAGGCGGGGTCTACTGTGGAGCCTAGTAGACGTGGTCGACTGTGGAGTCTAGTGGGCAGGGTCTACTGTGGAGTCTAGGATGCAGGCTCTACTGTGGAGTCTAAGCGGCAGGGTCTACTGTGGAGTCTAGGATGCAGGCTCTACTGTGGAGTCTAAGCGGCAGGGTCTACTGTGGAGTCTAGGAGGCAGGGTCTACTGTGGAGTCTAAGCGGCAGGGTCTACTGTGGAGTCTAGGAGGCAGGGTCTACTGTGGAGTCTAAGCGGCAGGGTCTACTGTGGAGTCTAGGAGGCAGGGTCTACTGTGGAGTCTAAGCGGCAGGGTCTACTCGGGAGTATAGGAGACGGGGTCGACTGTGGAGCCTAGGAGGCGGGGTCTACTGTGGAGTCTAGGATGCAGGCTCTACTGTGGAGTCTAAGCGGCAGGGTCTACTGTGGAGTCTAGGAGGCAGGGTCTACTATGGAGCCTAGGAGGCAGGGTCTACTGTGGAGTCTAGGGGGCAGGGTCTACTGTGGTGTCTAGGAGGCAGGGTCTACTGTGGAGTCTAGGAGGCGGGGTCTACTGTGGAGTCTAGGAGGCAGGGTCTACTGTGGAGTCTAGTGGGCAGGGTCTACTGTGGAGTCTAGGAGGCGTGGTCTACTATGGAGCCTAGGAGGCAGGGTCTACTGTGGAGTCTAGGAGGCAGGGTCTACTGTGGAGTCTAGGGGGTGTCTACTGTGGAGTCTAGGAGATGTCTACTGTGGAGTCTAGGAGGTGTCTACTGTGGAGTCTAGGACGCAGGGTCTACTGTGGAGTCATGGAGGCAGGGTCTACTGTGGAGTCTAGGAGGCAGGGTCTACTGTGGAGTCTAGGAGGCGGGGTCTACTGTGGAGTCTAGGAGGTGTCTACTGTGGAGTCTAGGGGGCAGAGTCTACTGTGGAGTCTAGGAGGCAGGGTCTACTGTGGAGTCTAGGAGGCGGGGTCTACTGTGGAGTCTAGGAGGTGTCTACTGTGGAGTCTAGGAGGCAGGGTCTACTGTGGAGTCTAGGAGGCGGGGTCTACTGTGGAGTCTAGGAGGTGTCTACTGTGGAGTCTAGGAGGCAGGGTCTACTGTGGAGTCTAGGAGGCAGGGTCTACTGTGGAGTCTAGGAGGCGGGGGCTACTGTGGAGTCTAGGAGGTGTCTACTGTGGAGTCTAGGGGGCAGAGTCTACTGTGGAGTCTAGGAGGCAGGGTCTACTGTGGAGTCTAGGAGGCGGGGTCTACTGTGGAGTCTAGGAGGTGTCTACTGTGGAGTCTAGGGGGCAGGGTCTACTGTGGAGTCTAGGAGGCGGGGTCTACTGTGGAGTCTAGGAGGTGTCTACTGTGGAGTCTAGGAGGTGTCTACTGTGGAGTCTAGGAGGTGTCTACTGTGGAGTCTAGGGGGCAGGGTCTACTGTGGAGTCTAGGAGGCGGGGTCTACTGTGGAGTCTAGGAGGCGGGGTCTACTGTGGAGTCTAGGGGGCAGGGTCTACTGTGGAGTCTAGGATGCAGGGTCTACTGTGGAGTCTAGGAGGCAGGGTCTACTGTGGAGTCTAGGGGGCAGGGTCTACTGTGGAGTCTAGGAGGCGGGGTCTACTGTGGAGTCTAGGAGGCAGGGTCTACTGTGGAGTCTAGGGGGCAGGGTCTACTGTGGAGTCTAGGAGGCAGGGTCTACTGTGGAGTCTAGGAGGCGGGGTCTACTGTGGAGTCTAGGAGGCGGGGTCAACTGTGGAGTCTAGCAGGAGTTTTTTTTTTGTCATCCTCGATGATTGTGAATGCATTATCCACATGTATGATTGTATTGTGTTTTAAATTGTCAAATTGTGTTTTAAAGTGTCAAATCTATCTATCGATATAACAGGTATTTAATCAAACGCAATTCTTGTCAACTTCAATGTTTTTATTATTCATGTTTTTAATCCTCATCTTCAAATGAAGGATAGAGGTTCAGCTGTGTTGATTCTTTGTGAGTGTGGAGAAGGGATACATCTGTCAACGCCAATGAATTCAACACATTTCCATTGAGGTAAAAATGTGCTCTTAGATGTGGCTAGAGAAACATCTGTATTGTTTGGGAAAGGGTGTCCTCTGCTGTTGCTTTTCTGTACTCCAGTCCAGGCAGACAAGCCAATCGCACGTGTACTTAACCTGGGTTTCTCCAAACTCGGTCCTTGCCCCCTCCATCTGACAACCAGCTGTGTGTGTGTGTGTGTGTGTGTGTGTGTGTGTGTGTGTGTGTGTGTGTGTGTGTGTGTGTGTGTGTGTGTGTGTGTGTGTGTGTGTGTGTGTGTGTGTGTGTGTGTGTGTGTGTGCAAGCCAATCGCACGTGTACTTAACCTGGGTTTCTCCAAACTCGGTCCTTGCCCCCTCCATCTGACAACCAGCTGTGTGTGTGTGTGTGTGTGTGTGTGTGTGTGTGTGTGTGTGTGTGTGTGTGTGTGTGTGTGCGTGCGTGTAGAAAAAGAGAGGGAGAGGATTGAGAGAGAGAGGTATATAGAGGGAATGAGAGAGAGAGGCATTAGAGAGAAAACGAGAGAAGGGGAGAGAGGGAGGGAGTGAGAAGGAGATATAGAGAGAGGAAGGAAGGTCAAAACTGACCTTAAACCCTTTGACGTTTGCAATAACTTTTATTTTTGATGTTTTGGAAATATTGATGAACGTCTCATTCTGAGGCGAGACTGTGAGAGCTTGTTGCTTTCCTCACAAGACAAGCTTCTTCCCTTTGCCCTAAATGAAAAAACAATCCACTATCATACAAAACGTTAAATCTTAAAACAAGACAATCTGAAACATAACTGTTTTCTCCTACATGACAATGTCCTTCAATACATCAATGATGTTGCTCTTGCTGCTGGTGATTCTCTGATCCACCTCTACGCAGACGACACCATTCTGTATACTTCTGGCCCTTCTTTGGACACTGTGTTAACGAACCTCCAGACAAGCTTCAATGCAATACAACACTCCTTCCATGGCCTCCAACTGCTCTTAAACGCACTAAATGCATGCTATTCAACCGATCGCTGCCTGCACCTGCTCACCTGTCCAGCATCACTACTCTGGACGGTTCTGACTTAGAATACGTGGACAACTACAAATACCTGGGTGTCTGGTTAGACTGTAAACTCTCCTTCCAGACTCACATTAAGCATCTCCAATCCAAAATTGAATCTAGAATCGGCTTCCTATATTGCAACAAAGCATCCTACACTCATGCTGCCAAACATACCCTCGTAAAACTGACCATCCTACCGATCCTTGGCTTCGGTGATGTCATCTATAAAATAGCTTCCAACACTACTCAACAAACTGGATGCAGTCTATCACAGTGCCAACCGTTTTGTCACCAAAGCCCCATTCACAACCCACCATTGCGACCTGTACACTCTCTTTGATTGGCCCTCGCTTCATACTCGTGGCCAAACCCACTGGCTTCAGGTTATCTACAAGTCTCTGCTCGGTAAAGCCCCGCCTTATCTCAGCTCACTGGTCACCATAACAGCACCCACTCGTAGCACGCGCTCCAGCAGGTATATCTCACCGGTCATCCCCAAAATCAATTCCTCGTTTGGGCGCCTTTCCTTCCAGTTCTCTGCTGCCAATGACTGGATCGAACTGCAAAATTCACTGAAGATGGAGACTCATATCTCCCTCACTAGCATTAAGCACCAGCTGTCAGAGCAGCTCACAGATCACTGCACCTGTCTGTTTATAGCCCATCTGTAAATAGCCCATATATCTACCTACCTCATCCCCATACAGTATTTATTTATTTAACTTGCTCCTTTGCACCCCAGTATCTCTACTTGCACATTCATCTTCTGCACATCTACCATTCCAGTGTTTAATTGCTATATTGTAATTACTTCGCAACAGTGGCCTATTGGTTGCCTTATTAACTCTCTTATCTTACCTCATTTGCACTCACTGTAAATAGACGTTTTGTTTTCTTTTGTTCTACTGTATTATTGACTATGTTTTGTTTTACTCCATGTGTAACTCTGTGTTGTTGTATGTGTCGCACTGCTTTGCTTTATCTTAGCCAGGTCGCAGTTGTAAATTGGAACTTGTTCTCAACTGGCCTCCCTGGCTAAATAAAGGTGTTCTCAACTGGCCTAGCTGGTTAAATAAAGGTGTTCTCAACTGGCCCACCTGGCTAAATAAAGGTGTTCTCAACTGGCCTACCTGGCTAAATAAAGGTGTTCTCAACTGGCCTACCTGGCTAAATAAAGGCGTTCTCAACTGGCCTACCTGGCTAAATAAAGGCGTTCTCAACTGGCCTACCTGGCTAAGTAAAGGTGTTCTCAACTGGCCTAGCTGGTTAAATAAAGGTGTTCTCAACTGGCCTATCTGGTTAAATAAAGGTGTTCTCAACTGGCCTACCTGGTTAAATAAAGGTGTTCTCAACTGGCCCACCTGGCTAAATAAAGGTGTTCTCAACTGGCCTACCTGGTTAAATAAAGGTGTTCTCAACTAGCCTACCTGGTTAAATAAAGGTGTTCTCAACTGGCCTACCAGGTTAAATAAAGGTGTTCTCAACTGGCCTACCTGGTTAAATAAAGGTGTTCTCAACTGGCCTACCTGGTTAAATAAAGGTGTTCTCAACTGGCCTACCTGGTTAAATAAAGGTGTTCTCAACTGGCCTACCTGGTTAAATAAAGGTGTTCTCAACTGGCCTACCTGGTTAAATAAAGGTGTTCTCAACTGGCCTACCTGGTTAAATAAAGGTGTTCTCAACTGGCCTACCTGGTTAAATAAAGGTGTTCTCAACTGGCCTACCAGGTTAAATAAAGGTGTTCTCAACTGGCCTACCTGGTTAAATAAAGGTGTTCTCAACTGGCCTAGCTGGTTAAATAAAGGTGTTCTCAACTGGCCCACCTGGCTAAATAAAGGTGTTCTCAACTGGCACACCTGGCTAAATAAAGGCGTTCTCAACTGGCCTACATGGCTAAATAAAGGCGTTCTCAACTGGCCTACCTGGCTAAATAAAGGCGTTCTCAACTGGCCTACCTGGCTAAATAAAGGCGTTCTCAACTGGCCTAGCTGGTTAAATAAAGGTGTTCTCAACTGGCCTAGCTGGTTAAATAAAGGTGTTCTCAACTGGCCTAGCTGGTTAAATAAAGGTGTTCTCAACTGGCCCAGCTGGTTAAATAAAGGTGTTCTCAACTGGCCCACCTGGCTAAATAAAGGTGTTCTCAACTGGCCCAGCTGGTTAAATAAAGGTGTTCTCAACTGGCCCACCTGGTTAAATAAAGGTGTTCTCAACTGGCCTACCTGGTTAAATAAAGGTGTTCTCAACTGGCCTAGCTGGTTAAATAAAGGTGTTCTCAACTGGCCTACCTGGTTAAATAAAGGTGTTCTCAACTGGCCTACCTGGTTAAATAAAGGTGTTCTCAACTGGCCTACCTGGTTAAATAAAGGTGTTCTCAACTGGCCTACCTGGTTAAATAAAGGTGTTCTCAACTGGCCTACCAGGTTAAATAAAGGTGTTCTCAACTGGCCTACCTGGTTAAATAAAGGTGTTCTCAACTGGCCTAGCTGGTTAAATAAAGGTGTTCTCAACTGGCCCACCTGGCTAAATAAAGGTGTTCTCAACTGGCCCACCTGGCTAAATAAAGGCGTTCTCAACTGGCCTACCTGGCTAAATTAAGGCGTTCTCAACTGGCCTACCTGGCTAAATAAAGGCGTTCTCAACTGGCCTACCTGGCTAAATAAAGGCGTTCTCAACTGGCCTAGCTGGTTAAATAAAGGTGTTCTCAACTGGCCTAGCTGGTTAAATAAAGGTGTTCTCAACTGGCCTAGCTGGTTAAATAAAGGTGTTCTCAACTGGCCTACCTGGTTAAATAAAGGTGATCTCAACTGGCCCACCTGGCTAAATAAAGGTGTTCTCAACTGGCCCAGCTGGTTAAATAAAGGTGTTCTCAACTGGCCCACCTGGTTAAATAAAGGTGTTCTCAACTGGCCTACCTGGTTAAATAAAGGTGTTCTCAACTGGCCTAGCTGGTTAAATAAAGGTGTTCTCAACTAGCCTACCTGGTTAAATAAAGGTGTTCTCAACTGGCCTACCTGGTTAAATAAAGGTGTTCTCACCTGGCCTACCTGGCTAAATAAAGGTGTTCTCAACTGGCCTACCTGGTTAAATAAAGGTGTTCTCACCTGGCCTACCTGGTTAAATAAAGGTGTTCTCAACTGGCCTACCTGGTTAAATAAAGGTGTTCTCAACTGGCCTATCTGGTTAAATGAAGGTGAGATAAAAATACATTTGTTTTTAATATCTCAGTACTGGCACAGCCATGTAACACAATACCCCCTGCGCTGTGCCAATAGATGCCTACACAACTGGTGTCAGGGATTCAAGCTCGGTTATCTCCTTACAGCCCGTTGTCAACATAGTTATATTAGGAGTGACCATAAGCACTGATGAACTGAGACACCTGTCTACAATGCCTCACAGGCTAAACCCCAACACCCCTTGTTCTATTATGTTGAGGCGGAATAGCTCAGGATGACTGAGAGGGAAGGGGCCAGGGTGTGTGTGTGTGTGTGTGCGTGTGTGTGCGTGTGTGTGTGTGTGTGTGTGTGTGCGTGCGTGCGTGCGTGCGTGTGTGTGTGTGTGTGTGATAAGAGTTCCCTTTAGCACACTTGATTGTTAATCCTTTCCTGGGGCAGAAACTGTTCTGCAAGTCAGTCTGGGAGCAGAGGAGCTGTCCCCCCCCACACACACACACAGAGTCACACGCCAGGAGCTGTCCACTCTTCTCCCCTCTTCTCACTCTGATACAACATCCTGTCCCCTCTTCTCTCCTCTTCTCACTCTGACACAACATCCTGCCCCCTCTTCTCCCCTCTTCTCACTCTGACACAACATCCTGCCCCCTCTTCTCCCCTCTTCTCACTCTGACACAACAACCTGTCGCCTCTTCTCACTCTGACACAACATCCTGCCCCCTCTTCTCCCCTCTTCTCACTCTGATACAACAGCCTGTCCCCTCTTCTCACTCTGATACAACAGCCTGTCCCCTCTTCTCCCCTCTTCTCACTCTGATACAACAGCCTGTCCCCTCTTCTCGTTCTTCTTAATATGTCCTGTCCTCTTGACTCTATACACTTCACATCATATAGTGGAAATAGGCACTTACATTCGAGTATTTGTATTTATTCATCTCTACGGGATCTGATATGGTCAGACAGCTTAAACTATTGTTAATCTAACACACTGTCCAATTTACAGTAGCTATTACAGTAAAATAATACCATGCTATTGTTTGAGGAGAGTGCACAGTTATGAACTTGAAAATGTACTAATAAACTAGTTAGGCACATTTGAGCAGTCTTTATACAACATTTTGAACAGAAATACAATGGCTCATCGGATCAGTCTAAAACTGTGCACATGTACTGCTGCCATCTAGTGGCCAAAATCTAAATTGCTCCAAAAGTGGAATAATACATTGCGGCCTTTCTCTTGCATTTTAAAGAAGATAGGAAAAAAAATAAAAAAAAGTTTTTTTTCTTTGTATTATCTTTTACCAGATCGATTGTGTTATATTCTTCTACATTAATTTCACAATTCCACAAACTGCAAAGTGTTTCCGCTTCAGGCCCTGAACTACAGGCAGTTAGATTTGGGTATGTAATTTTAGGCGAAAATAGGCCGTGGGTGGGGAGGCCGTGGGTGGGGAGGGCCGTGGGTGGGGGGGCCGTGGGTGGGGGGAGCGTGGGTGGGTGGGTCGTGGGTGGGGAGGCCGTGGGTGGGGGGCCGTGGGTGGGGGGCCGTGGGTGGGGGGACGTGGGTGGGGTGGCCGTGGGTGGGGGGGGGCATGGGTCTGGAGGCCGTGGGTGGGGTGCTATGGGTGGGGGGCGTGGGTGAGGAGGCCGCGGGTGGGGAGGCCGTGGGTGGGGGCCGTGGGTTGGGGGCGTGGGTGGGAGCCGTGGGTGGAGGCCATGGGTGTGGGGGCTGTGCTGTGGGTGAGAGCCGTGGGTGGGAGCCGTGGGTGGGGGCCGTGGGTGGGGTGGCCGTGGGTGGGGAGGCCGTGGGTGGGGTGGCCGTGGGTGGGGGGCATGGGTGGAAGCCGTGGGTGGAGGCCATGGGTGTGGGGGCTGTGAGTGGGAGCCGTGGGTGGGGGCCGTGGGTTGGGGCCGTGTGTGGGGAGGCCGTGGGTGGTGTGGCCGTGGATGGGGTGGCCGCGGGTAGGATGGCCCCGGGTGGGGTGGCCACGTGTGGGGTGGCCGTGGGTGGGGCCGTGGGTGGGGGGCGTGGGTGGGGAGGCCGTGGGTGGGGAGGCCTAGGGTGGGGAGGCCTAGGGTGGGGAGGCCGTGGGTGGGGAGGCCGTGGGTGGGGAGGACGTGGGTGGGGAGGCCGTGGGTGGGGAGGCCGTGAGTGGGGAGTCCGTGGTTGGAGAGTCCGTGGGTGGGGAGGCCGTGGTTGGGGAGGCCGTGGGTGGGGAGGCCGTGGGTGGGAGGGCCGTGGGTGGGGTGGCCGTGGTTGGGGAGGCCGTGGGTGGGGAGGCCGTGGTTGGGGAGGCCGTGGGTGGGGAGGCCGTGGGTGGGGAGGCCGTGGGTGGGAGGGCCGTGGGTGGGGTGGCCGTGGTTGGGGAGGCCGTGGGTGGGGAGGCCTTGGTTGGGGAGGCCGTGTTTGGGGTGGGTGGGGAGGCCGTGGGTGGGGAGGCCGTGGGTGGGGAGGCCGTGGGTGGGGTGGCCGTGTGTGGGAGGGCCGTGGGTGGGTGGGGTGGCCGTGGGTGGGGAGGCCGTGGGTGGGGGCCGTGGGTTGGGGGCGTGGGTGGGAGCCGTGGGTGGAGGCCATGGGTGTGGGGGCTGTGCTGTGGGTGAGAGCCGTGGGTGGGAGCCGTGGGTGGGGGCCGTGTGTGGGGAGGCCGTGGGTGGGGTGGCCGTGGGTGGGGTGGCCGTGGGTGGGGTGGCCGTGGGTGGGGGCATGGGTGGAAGCCGTGGGTGGAGGCCATGGGTGTGGGGGCTGTGAGTGGGAGCCGTGGGTGGGGGCCGTGGGTTGGGGCCGTGTGTGGGGAGGCCTTGGGTGGTGTGGCCGTGGATGGGGTGGCCGCGGGTAGGGTGGCCCCGGGTGGGGTGGCCACGTGTGGGGTGGCCGTGGGTGGGGCCGTGGGTGGGGGCGTGGGTGGGGAGGCCGTGGGTGGGGAGGCCTAGGGTGGGGAGGCCTAGGGTGGGGAGGCCGTGGGTGGGGAGGCCGTGGGTGGGGAGGACGTGGGTGGGGAGGCCGTGGGTGGGGAGTCCGTGGTTGGAGAGTCCGTGGGTGGGGAGGCCGTGGTTGGGGAGGCCGTGGGTGGGGAGGCCGTGGGTGGGAGGGCCGTGGGTGGGGTGGCCGTGGTTGGGGAGGCCGTGGGTGGGGAGGCCGTGGTTGGGGAGGCCGTGGGTGGGGAGGCCGTGGGTGGGGAGGCCGTGGGTGGGAGGGCCGTGGGTGGGGTGGCCGTGGTTGGGGAGGCCGTGGGTGGGGAGGCCGTGGTTGGGGAGGCCGTGGGTGGGGAGGCCGTGGGTGGGGAGGCCGTGTTTGGGGTGGGTGGGGAGGCCGTGGGTGGGGAGGCCGTGGGTGGGGAGGCCGTGGGTGGGGTGGCCGTGTGTGGGAGGGCCGTGGGTGGGTGGGGTGGCCGTGGGTGGGGAGGCCGTGGGTGGGGGCCGTGGGTGGGGAGGCCGTGGCATTTAAAGTCCCACTGGGCACAGACGTCAGTTAAACGGCCAGCTTTGATTTTCCGAGTCATATAACGTGAATTCAACGGGAAATCAATCAGACATGTCACCATGTTATTGGATTCAGACTAAATTCCCTGATGTTGATGACTTCTCCCTAATCCAATCATACGTTGATACAACGTCATCTTTCGGTTGAAATTATGTGGAAACAACCTTGATTTAACCCTGTTGTTTCCAAGTGGATTACTTCAGTAGGGAACTTATGAGTAGCCCTAAGTTTTCCCTTATTTCCAAATATCAATGTGTTATCATTCAAATGGATGATTTTCATAACTTGGACATATTGTAGCGATCCTCACTATATGCTGCACGTTTCCCACTAAGTTGGTTAACCCTATTGGCGCAATGTGTAGGCTGTTTGCCTTTCAGGTCCGGAGACTGGTTCACTTCACGCTCCCTCTGTTCCATCTAGTATCTCACACCATCAATAACCAATGGGACCTACAGACAAAATAGTTTTTTTCCTGGACAGGCTATTAAGGAAATAGGAAACCTACCTGCACATGACCATCTGATCATTTATCACTCCAGTGTTAATCTGCTAAATTATATTATTCGCCTACCTCCTCATGCCTTTTGCACACAATGTATATAGACTCTCTTTTTTTCTACTGTGTTATTGACTTGTTAATTGTTTACTCTATGTGTAACTCTGTGTTGTCTGTTCACACTGCTATGCTTTATCTTGGCCAGGTCACAGTTGTAAATGAGAACTTGTTCTCAACTAGCCTACCTGGTTAAATAAAGGTGTTCTCAACTAGCCTACCTGGTTAAATAAAGGTGTTCTCAACTAGCCTACCTGGTTAAATAAAGGTGTTCTCAACTAGCCTACCTGGTTAAATAAAGGTGTTCTCAACTAGCCTACCTGGTTAAATAAAGGTGTTCTCAACTGGCCTACCTGGTTAAATAAAGATGTTCTCAACTGGCCCACCTGGTTAAATAAAGATGTTCTCAACTAGCCCACCTGGTTAAATAAAGGTGTTCTCAACTAGCCCACCTGGTTAAATAAAGATGTTCTCAACTAGCCCACCTGGTTAAATAAAGATGTTCTCAACTAGCCTACCTGGTTAAATAAAGGTGTTCTCAACTAGCCCACCTGGTTAAATAAAGATGTTCTCAACTAGCCCACCTGGTTAAATAAAGGTGTTCTCAACTAGCCCACCTGGTTAAATAAAGGTGTTCTCAACTAGCCCACCTGGTTAAATTTCGGTGTTCTCAACTGGCCTACCTGGTTAAATAAAGGTGTTCTCAACTAGCCCACCTGGTTAAATAAAGATGTTCTCAACTGGCCTACCTGGTTAAATAAATATGTTCTCAACTAGCCCACCTGGTTAAATAAAGGTGTTCTCAACTAGCCTACCTGGTTAAATAAAGATGTTCTCAACTAGCCTACCTGGTTAAATAAAGATGTTCTCAACTAGCCCACCTGGTTAAATAAAGATGTTCTCAACTAGCCTACCTGGTTAAATAAAGGTGTTCTCAACTAGCCTACCTGGTTAAATAAAGGTGAAATACAATAGTAATATAATAATAATATATCCCATTTAGCAGACGCTTTTGTCCAAAGCGACTTACAAGTCGGCTGGGGCCACTACTTTTACATATGGGTGGCCCTAGTGGGAAACGAACCCACGACGCTTGGCGTTGCAAGCGCCATGCTCTACCGACTGAGCCACACAGGACGTGGAGGCCGTGCCACTAACCTATACCTGATCACAGCAGAAGAAACAAACATTTCACCTCCTCATTTAGAGGAATCAAAGCTAAGTTGACAACACTTTTTAATATAGAAATAGTGATCTCATTAGATAACGTGCATTTTGTAGTGGTAACTTTTTGTTGTTGTAAACAAATACATGAAAAGAATTGCCCACAAGTGAAGCCACAAACAAACCGAGTCCCCCCCCCCACCTATAGGGGGCCCCCCTGGTCCTACAGTACGTAGTCCTGAATCTCAGGAGGCTGCTGAGGAGATGACGGATGGAAACCAGGTGTTTGATGTCTTCGATTCTCTTCCATTTCATTCGTTCCAACCATTAATATGAGCCTGTTTAAAGTGCCACCGGCCGCCTGTCTCCTAAATGTGACTATTCTTTCCATTTGCCTGTACAGCAAAGCCACACATAACAACATGGGGGGGGAGAAACAAAACAACTTCTGTCACGAACGTTTAATATCATTATATATTCATTTACTGTGCCGGTTGTCCGTGGGGTTGGTTCTTAATCGAGTCGAAATGAGACTAAATATCCATAGGAACATATGATTTATCCGACTTCAGAACTCAGGTCTCTCTGTGTGTGGCAATTAAGACACATTTTCTCATTGCCTAAGGCAGGTGCACAAGACAAAATGAACACACAATAACCAAAGTCTTGCAGGTGTTTTCATGGTGCTGAGCGTGTGCCAGATGACAGAACTCTCAATGGCAATACCTGCTCTCTAAAAGGCAAATAATACTTCCCTTTGGATATATTTGGTCTCAACTTTCGACCAGCTGAGGGATCAACCACTCAGACAGCCAGTAGAGTAAGTTCAAATTTGATTTGATTAAACATTCTGGCTTGTAAGGAGACTTTCCACGTTTTTGCAGTGCTTATAGTGCTTGCTTAGCGAGTACCACTTACCCCCGCTTCGCCATTAATACCTGGTTCGAACCCAGGACCTCTGCTTCACAAACAAATAGACAGGTTTTGCTTTGTCAAGTCTCACGTACAGTAACTGCTGCCAAGCTCTTGCTCAAATTATGTTTATATAACAGTACCACATACAGTACCAACATACAGTGTCCGTTCTCCCTCAAGCATCTCTATCAGTAGTGCCACTCAAAAGCTAGCTCTTCAGAGGTCACAAGTATGGACATTTAAGATTGATGAGTAAGTTTCAAATTCCTGCATGTGCTATACTTAGTTTCAGGCTGTGTAACCAGAAACCTGGGCGTACGTTACGGATAGAAATGCTATGAATAGAGATTCAATTATTCTTTGTTCTACATGGCAGAGAGGCATTTGTTCTACGTGGCAAATTTCTAGCTGAACGTAAACAAAACGTTGCGTCCCGCTGAATACCCCTCTGGAATCACAGTGTGACCTATCACTGTGTCAGTCCGGAATATTCCAACCTGTTTCAACCAGAGATCCGAAATGGTGTTTTGACTATGAGATGTACATTTAACAATAGCCGTTCGCTTATTAACATTATTAGAGGCGAAAGTCAAAGAAATATCAAACATCAAGCCAACTCCACCGCTATTTCTATTTAGGTGGGGGGGGGGGACTCGGTTTGTTTGTGGCTTCACTTGTGGGCAATTCTTTTCATGCATTTGTTTACAACAACAAAAAGTTACCACTACAAAATGCACGTTATCTAATGAGATCACTATTTCTATATTAAAAAGTGTTGTCAACTTAGGTGAAATGTTTGTTTCTTCTGCTGTGATCAGGTATAGGTTAGTGGCACGGCCTCCATTTTGTTTCTTCTGCTGTGATCAGGTATAGGTTAGTGGCACGGCCTCCATTTTGTTTCTTCTGCTGTGATCAGGTATAGGCTAGTGGCACGGCCTCCATTTTGTTTCTTCTGCTGTGATCAGGTATAGGTTAGTGGCACGGCCTCCATTTTGTTTTTTAATAACCTTACCCTCTAATGTCTCCCATTTACGAAATAGATGGCTGCGTAAAACTATTATATACGCACAGACAAGCAGCATCAAGACATCTTAATGCATCTTTTATATATAGACCTGCAAACACAGAGATACAAAAGGCAGAAATATAAATGTATATATATATATATATTAATAGACAACTTTCCAAGTAAAATGTGGTCTCATTCAGTGCTGCATGGTCTTGCTTGACAAAAACATAAACAAGGCTCAGCGCAAGAGATGAGAAGTGGGTACAGGGAGAAAACCATTTCATACAGATGGACATAGAACAGGAACATTAACATTGTCTGGACATAAACACAACAAACAATAGGACTACAGGGAACAACACAGAGGGGCAGACATACAAGGAACAGGACAGAGGAACACACATACAGGGAACAACACAGAGGGGCAGACATACAAGGAACAGGACAGAGGAACACACATACAGGGAACAACACAGAGGAACACACATACAGGGAACAGGACAGAGGAGCAGACATACAGGGAACAGGACAGAGGAGCAGACATACAGGGAACAGGACAGAGGAGCAGACATATATGCAGGGGCAATCAACAAAAGGAAGGAGTCCAGGTGAGTCCAACCATAATGATGGTAACAGGTGCGTATGATAATGGGAAGCCTGGCGCCCTTGAGCGCCAGGGAGGGGTAGCAGGAGCAAGCGTGACAGTACCCCTGCCCCCCTCTAGGGGCGCCACCCGACGTCCCACCCCGGATGGGCCGGCTGAGGAGTGACAGCCTGACGATGCCACTGTAGCGTAGGAGCCCAAAGGGCCAGCTGAAGCATGAAGTGGAATGGGAACCTGCCGAGCCAACCGAGGCAAGGAAACCTCTCGAGCCAGCTAGGGCGTGACAGCCCGACGAGCCAGCTAGGGCGTGACAGCCCGACGAGCCAGCTAGGGCGTGACAGCCCGACGAGCCAGCTAGGGCGTGACAGCCCGACGAGTCAGCTAGGGCGTGACAGCCCGACGAGTCAGCTAGGGCGTGACAGCCCGACGAGCCAGCTAGGGCGTGACAGCCCGACGAGCCAGCTAGGATGTGACAGCCCGATGAGCCAGCTAGGATGTGACAGCCCGATGAGCCAGCTAGGATGTGACAGCCCGACGTCACCAACAAAACAAACAAACTCATGGGCCATCTGAGGCATAGGAGCCCAACGCGCTGGCTGAAGCGTGAGCAGGTGTGACACAGTTGTTGTTGTTGTGTCTATTGTAATCAGCTCTCAGGAAAACAAGTGGGTTGAGACAATGAAATTACATTTTTTGGGGTCCAAGGTTCCTTGAAGGATTTTCTATCGCTTGCGCCTACTCTTATAATTTAGTCAGGGGGCCACCACAGATTATCTTTCAGGCCATCCTGGATTTTGCCTCAAATCCAATATGGCATCCAAAATCCAAAATGGCTGCCATAGGTTAAATCAGTTGAATATTTAAATGTTGTAGATGAGAGGCATTTTTAAAGAATTGTGTACAACTCATCAAGACTGGTTTTGTATGAATACATTTGATTCTGTATTCTGATTCTGTATCCAATATAGCCACATAATTACACAAAAACACCTTCGCCTGCATAAAAATTGCCGTTGTTCATTTAGTATTGTGTTATTATGTCTTTAAAAGGGTTGTAATATGTCTCTTGGTTTAACTAGGACTACGAGTTGCACTGCCATGCCTCTGTTATGTTTGAATGACTGAATAGCTGAAGCCAACTAGCGTTTTAATGTATGTTCATGTTTCTCACGACACAAGCACATAGACTGTGTTTCACAGGAGGTTGGTGGCACCTTAATTGGAGGGGACGGGCTCATGGTAATGGCTAGTGCAGAATAGGTGGAATGCTATGAAATACGTGGTTTCCATGCGTTTCATGTCATTCCATTTGCTTTTGACTAATCAGCTCTGTAAAAGATTTCATGTGAAAAAGTCTGATGTGATTTGGTCAATCAAGTAGTGGAAAAAAACAATCAGTGGGGAAAAAAAGATTGCCTGTGTAAAAGCAGCCATCGTAGCATAAGCAAGGTACAGGAACACAACCTGTAACACAACAGCCAGCAGCTCTAACATGTCCCCTCTTTTCCCATCTAAAACTAAGTGGACAAGGTTGATTCCAAGTCTTTGAGATTGTTTATTTATATTTTACCAGGCAAGTCAGTTAAGAACAAATACTTATTTTCAATGATGGCTTAGGAACAGTGGGTTAACTGCCTGTTCAGGGGCAGAACAACAGATTCGTACCTTGCCATCTTGGGGATTTGAACTTACAACCTTTCAGTTATTAGTCCAACTCTTTAACCACTAGGGTACCCTACAGAATGAGTAGACAAAGTAGCCAGTAGTGGTTGTAGTTCTGAGGCCTGACCAGGTTACACAGCTAACTGCAGTGGTTGTAGTTCTGGGACCTGACCAGGTTACACAGATAACAGTAGTGGTTGTAGTTCTGGGGTCTGACCAGGTTAAACAACTAACAATAGTTCTGGGGCCTGACCAGGTTACACAGCTAACAGTAATCAAATCAAATCAAATGTTATTTGTCACATACACATGGTTAGAAGATGTTAATGCGAGTGTAGCGAAATGCTTGTGCTTCTAGTTCTGACAATGCAGTAATAACCAACAAGTAATCTAACTAACAATTCCAAAACTACTGTCTTATACAAACAAGTGTAAGGGGATAAAGAATATGTACATAAAGATATATGAATGAGTGATGGTACAGAGCAGCATAGGCAAGATACAGTAGATGGTATCGAGTACAGTATATATGTATACATATGAGATGAATAATGTAGGGTATGTAAACATTATATTAGGTAGCATTGTTTAAAGTGGCTAGTGATATATTTTACATCATTTCCCATCAATTCCCATTATTAAAGTGGCTGGAGTTGAGTCAGTGTGTTGGCAGCAGCCACTCAATGTTAGTGGTGGCTGTTTAACAACCTGATGGCCTTGAGATAGAAGCTGTTTTTCAGTCTCTCGGTCCCAGCTTTGATGCACCTGTACTGACCTCGCCTTCTGCATGATAGCGGGGTGAACAGGCAGTGGCTTGTTGTCCTTGATGATCTTTATGGCCTTCCTGTAACATCGGGTGGTGTAGGTGTCCTGGAGGGCAGGTAGTTTGCCCCCGGTGATGCGTTGTGCAGACCTCACTACCCTCTGGAGAGCCTTACGGTTGTGGGCGGAGCAGTTGCCGTACCAGGCGGTGATACAGCCCGCCAGGATGCTCTCGATTGTGTATCTGTAGAAGTTTGTGAGTGCTTTTGGTGACAAGCCAAATTTCTTCAGCATCCTGAGGTTGAAGAGGCGCTGCTGCGCCTTCTTCACGATGCTGTCTGTGTGAGTGGACCAATTCAGTTTGTCTGTGATGTGTACGCCAAGGAACATAAAACTTACTACCCTCTCCACTACTGTTCCATTGATGTGGATAGGGGGGTGCTCCCTCTGCTGTTTCCCGAAGTCCACAATCATCTCCTTAGTTTTGTTGACGTTGAGTGTGAGGTTATTTTCCTGACACCACACTCCGAGGGCCCTCACCTCCTCCCTGTAGGCCGTCTCGTCGTTGTTGGTAATCAAGCCACTGTTGTGTCGTCCGCAAACTTGATGATTGAGTTGGAGGCGTGCGTGGCCGCGCAGTCGTGGGTGAACAGGGAGTACAGGAGAGGGCTCAGAACGCACCCTTGTGGGGCCCCAGTGTTGAGGATCAGCGGGGTGGAGATGTTGTTGCCTACCCTCACCACCTGGGGGCGGCCCGTCAGGAAGTCCAGTACCCAGTTGCACAGGGCGGGGTCGAGACCCAGGGTCTCGAGCTTGATGACGAGCTTGGAGGGTACTATAGTGTAAATGCCGAGCTGTAGTCGATAAACAGCATTCTCACATAGGTATTCCTCTTGTCCAGATGGGTTAGGGCAGTGTGCAGTGTGGTTGAGATTGCATCGTCTGTGGACCTATTTGAGCGGTAAGCAAATTGGAGTTGGTCTAGGGTGTCAGGTAGGGTGGAGGTAATATGGTCCTTGACGAGTCTCTCAAAGCACTTCATGATGACGGAAGTCAGTGCTACGGGGCGGTAGTCGTTTAGCTCAGTTAGCTTAGCTTTCTTGGGAACAGGAACAATGGTGGTCCTCTTGAAGCATGTGGGAACAGCAGACTGGGATAGGGATTGATTGAATATATCCGTAAACACACCAGCCAGCTGGTCTGCGCATGCTCTGAGGGCGCGGCTGGGGATGCCGTCTGGGCCTGCAGCCTTGCGAGGGTTAACACGTTTAAATGTTTTACTCACCTCGGCTGCAGTGAAGGAGAGTCCGCATGTTTTCGTTGCAGGTCGTGTCAGTGGCACTGTATTGTCCTCAAAGCGGGCAAAAAAAGTTATTTAGTCTGCCTGGGAGCAAGACATCCTGGTCCGTGACTGGGCTGGTTTTCTTTTTGTAATCCGTGATTGACTGTAGACCCTGCCACATACCTCTTGTGTCTGAGCCGTTGAATTGAGATTCTACTTTGTCTCTATACTGACGCTTAGCTTGTTTGATTGCCTTGCGGAGGGAATAGCTGCACTGTTTGTATTCGGTCATGTTTCCGGTCACCTTGCCCTGATTAAAAGCAGTGGTTCGCGCTTTCAGTTTCACACGAATGCTGCCATCAATCCACGGTTTCCGGTTTGGGAATGTTTTAATCATTGCTATGGGAACGACATCTTCAACACACGTTCTAATGAACTCGCACACTGAATCAGCGTAATCGTCAATGTTGTTGTCTGACGCAATACGAAACATATCCCAGTCCACGTGATGGAAGCAGTCTTGGAGTGTGGAATCAGATTGGTCGGACCAGCGTTGGAGAGACCTCAGCATGGGAGCTTCTTGTTTTAGTGGTTGTAGTTCTGGATTCTGACCAGGTTACACAGCTAACAGTAGTGGTTGTAGTGGTTTGTAGTTCTGGGGCCTGACCAGGTTCCTGTCCTGCTAAACATTGAACATGTAACGAGTACTTTTGCGTGTCAGGGAAAATGTAGTGAAGTAAAAGTACAAGTTGACCAAAATATAAATAGTAAAGTAATGTACAGATACCCAAAACAACTACTTATGTCGTACTTTAAAGTATTTTTACTTAACTACCGATACCTGGTGAAAAAGTACATAATTTTCTTTAGGAATGCAAAAGTAAAAGTTTTCAAAAATATAAATAGTAAAGTACAGATGACCTCACCAAAAAAAATGACTTAATAAGTACTTTAAAAGTATTTTTCTTATGTACTTTACACAACTTCTGTTTGGGTCTTTCGATAAATAATGGGGCCAAAGTGTGACAATTTTTTTTATAAATGTGTGCAGTTCCACATGTGTACTTAGTGCAATATATGCACAATGGCCCATAACTCCACCTATACACTCGGTCGCGTCATGCCATTGTAATGCACATTGTCAAGCCGCCCTCTATCAGAGGCACCACAGAGGTCCCCTAAAGCAGGGATAAGCTTAGTCATTCTGGATGGAGGCTAACTACTGTTTAGTCTAAATTACACTATAGTGCCTGTAAATATGATGACATTGTTAAAGTGGTAAAATATTTCATAGGAAACAACTTCCAGCATTATCATGTCGTCAAATTTACTTTAGACAGATTGGAATGTTATCATTAGCTAGCAAAGTTAGTAAAAAATAGCTGTCAATGCTAACGTTCGCTAGCGAAAATCCAGTGGCCTCCCCTTAATCTTAGCTAGCTAGCTAACATTATACGCCACCTAAAGTCAATCTGGTGACATCAAAATGATGAATAGGTTTTCCTTTCCTACAATTTGTTTAATTTAATGTCATTGTATTTCCAAGCCACTGTGATGCACTTTTGGTGAAATCCTCATCAGCGCTCTTTGACGAGGCGTTGAGTAGAATGCTTGGATCGATCATCAGTCCAAAATGAACGTT
This sequence comes from Oncorhynchus masou masou, assembly GCF_036934945.1. NCBI lineage: Eukaryota > Metazoa > Chordata > Actinopteri > Salmoniformes > Salmonidae > Oncorhynchus > Oncorhynchus masou. Next base: position 9,177,753 of record NC_088217.1, read on the forward strand.
CAAAACAATATTGTGAGAAAACATGCAACTCATGAACCCAACAACATAGGTCTAGGACTATACACCAGTTGGCAAGTCAAATTCAAGTACTTTCAGGAACTTTTTCAAGCACTTCATTCTAATTTTCAAGAACCTCGATGTTATACAATTGTACAATGGGTCTAGGCACACAAATGAAAATGACAGATAATTATAAGGGAGCAGGAGAACTAATGAATTGACTATAATAACTACAAGGACTTTTCAAGCACCAAATTGGGTTAGGCCTATTCCAGGACTTGAATTTCTGAGCTCCAAGTTCAAGTTGAATTTGGGTACTTCAAGCCCCTTTTGTATTGTTTAAAATGTCAAGTGTAACATGGAAACCAAAACGTTATTTCATTACCAGATCACATTGAGAAGCCAGTTTTCATTGCCTCAGCAAAATTGTTTTCCTTAGAGCCGATTAGATTACACTAGCCACAACATAAAAAAAACCTGTGTAGCTAGCTGGAAGTATTTTTGACAGGCAGTAGTAGAGCATACAATACTTAATGAGAGCATATTTGACTTGGAAAGTTATCTAAACAGCTTACATATATATCATTCAGTTATTTTTTTATTACCTTTATTTAACCAGGCAAGTCAGTTAAGAACAAATCCTTGTTTTCAATGACAGCCTAGGAACAGTGGGTTAACTGCCTGTTCAGGGGCAGAACGACAGATTCGTACCTTGTCAACTCGGGGGTCTGAACTTGCAACCTTTCGGTTACTAGTCCAACACTCTAACCACTAGGCTACCCTGCCGCCTCTACACTCTAACCACTAGGCTACCCTGCCACATCTACACTCTAACCACTAGGCTATCCTGCCACCTCTACACTCTAACCACTAGGCGACGAAGCCGCCCCTCCACTCTAATCACTAGGCTACCCTGCCGCCTCTACACTCTAACCACTAGGCTACCATGCCACCTCTACACTCTAACCACTAGGCTACCCTGCCACCTCTACACTCTAACCACTAGGCTACCCTGCCACCTCTACACTCTAACCACTAGGCTACCATGCCACCTCTACACTCTAAACACTACGCTACCCTGCCACCTCTACACTCTAACCACTAGGTGACCCTGCCGCCTCTACACTCTAACCACTAGGCTACCCTGCCGCCTCTACACTCTAACCACTAGGCTACCCTGCCGCCTCTACACTCTAACCACTAGGCGACCCTGCCGCCTCTACACTCTAACCACTAGGCTACCTACCACCTCTACACTCTAACCACTACGCTACCCTGCCACCTCTACACTCTAACCACTAGGCTACCCTGCCACCTCTACACTCTAACCACTAGGCTACCCTGCCACCTCTACACTCTAACCACTAGGCTACCCTGCCACCTCTACACTCTAACCACTAGGCTACCCTGCCACATCTACACTCTAACCACTAGGCTACCCTTCCACCTCTACACTCTAACCACTAGGCGACCCTGCCGCCTCTACACTCTAACCACTAGGCTATCCTGCCACCTCTACACTCTAACCACTAGGCTACCCTACCGCCCCTCCACTCTAATCACTAGGCTACCCTGCCGCCTCTACACTCTAACCACTAGGCTACCCTGCCTCCTCTACACTCTAACCACTAGGCTACCCTGCCACCTCTACACTCTAACCACTAGGCTACCCTGCCACATCTACACTCTAACCACTAGGCTACCCTTCCACCTCTACACTCTAACCACTAGGCGACCCTGCCGCCTCTACACTCTAACCACTAGGCTATCCTGCCACCTCTACACTCTAACCACTAGGCTACCCTACCGCCCCTCCACTCTAATCACTAGGCTACCCTGCCGCCTCCACACTCTAACCACTAGGCTACCATGCCACCTCTACACTCTAACCACTAGGCTACCCTGCCTCCTCTACACTCTAACCACTAGGATACCCTGCCGCCCCGTAGTTGATTTTTCCACCTATTTTATCTCCGTGTTTACAGTTCTGTATTTCCGAGATGCATTAAGATATCCTGATGTTGTTTAGTTGTGTACGTTGAGCAGACAACTAACTACTTGTATTCAACATTTTAGAAATATTGAGTTACCTGAGCCTTTGTTTGCACCAATAAACATACAATGAATAACTAGAGAAATGTAAACCTACTAAAGCCAGTGTATACAGCATTTCCCCCAGACAGGCTGTGTAGGCTGAATTCTTAATAGCCAAACAGGCTGTATAGGCTGAATTCTTAATAGCCAGACAGGCTGTGTAGGCTGAATTCTTAACAGCCAGACAGGCTGTGTAGGCTGAATTCTTAATAGCCAGACATGCTGTGTAGGCTGAATTCTTAACAGCCAGACAGGCTGCGTAGGCTGAATTCTTTACAGCCAGACAGGCTGTGTAGGCTGAATTCTTAATAGCCAGACAGGCTGTGTAGGCTGAATTCTTAATAGCCAGACATGCTGTGTGTAAGGGTTTTTGTCCTCCTCCTCTGATGAGGAGTAAGAGAGATCGGACCAATTTGCAGCGTGGTAATTGTCCATTTTAACAAGTCAAACTGAACACTACAACTTGCAAAATAACAAAGTGAAACAAACGAAACTGTCCCGTGTGGTAACAAACACTAACACGGAAAATAATCACCCACGAAACACAATAGAAAACCGGCTACCAAAGGATGGGCTCATGGTAATGACTGGAGAGAAATTAGTGGAACGCTATCAAATACATCAAACACATGGTTGCCATGAATTTGATTTAATTCCATGTGCTCTGTTCGGGCCATTAATATGAGCCGTCCTCCTCTCAGCAGCCTCCACTGCTGTCATTTCAGTGGACAGTCTGAAGGCCTCTCCTTTATAGTAGGCTACTGGCAGAAATAAACATGCTACCATTTGGTTGCCTTGCCAAAATGTTTAAATGTGTGTGTACCTCCTACAGGGTCTGATGACATGAACAAACAGCTAGTGATGTAATGGAATTTTATCAATGCATTTTCAAAAGAAAATGTCAAGCAAGAGGAATATATTGACAATGCCGTTGCCAACCGGGCCTTATTAAGTCATTACTTATTAACTGCGCATTTCAAACATGGATGAATGCACTGAACCCTTCAGTCAAGGAGGACATGGAAGGAATCAGGTCAAACATATTAAACATTCAGATTACACAGTAGGTTTAAGCCTTATATAGCAGGTCTTAACTGTTTCGCTAGATGGCAGTGAGTCGAAGGAGGGGAATGCCCGAACGCTGGGCCAGTCATGCACAGCTTGCCTAGACTGACATAAACTATTTATTTTAGGTGACCATGGTTTGCAATGGACTGGAAAGCCAATTATTTCCTGTGTCGACACTTTATGGCTGTAGTCAGCCTAATTGTTCTTGTTGTTGAAATATAGACATTTCGGCTACTGCGCTGTCGAAATGAGAAGTGATTCTAAAGCATAAAGTAGCCTAATTGCATTTTTCCCTAGCTGATATGCAAATTTGTATCGAGTTAATTAAATGTGATTGCAAATGACTGTTCAGTTTGTGATTGACTTGAAGACTTCGTATTGCTCTTGAAAACACGTTCTCAATTAAAACAGTTGCTTTTTCTTCCTTCAAATGAACATAAAATCCCACGAATCACTGTTCCGTTTTCCTTACGCCACATATTGAATGTATAGTTCGACTACTGTATCGTTTTATACGTTATTCTGGAAGTGGTTTTTAGGGCACTGTGGGGGGGTGTATCGGCTATTAGCAGATGGCCGGACCCGTTGTGCATTGTTTTCATTTTGCTTCTCATTTGTCTTGTGTAATTGGATAGGGCAGTCCGTAGCCGTCTCTGTATGCATTTCTCTCTCTCACACGCACTCTCCGTCTCTCTCTCTCTCTCTCTGGTTTATTGCCACTCTGACATCAGGACTATTGCAGTTGAAGGCTTTCGCTCCGAGAGGGATATATCATTGTCAGCTACTATTTCCCAGAGGCTTTTTACACACCATACCAAGGTAAGAATTGACTATTCATTTTTAGAAAAATGTGCGTAAATATGTAGTTCTGCAACCCTTGGGCACGCACGATATGAATGCGGTCTTTGGGACAAACTGTACAGTAGCCTTTACTGTCTCAGGCTAATATAATTATCTGTCACTGCAAGATGCCTCAATTTGTAATATTGTGACGCTCTGATATTGACACGTGAAACGACATTATCGGAAGCCAGAATCGCGGTTTTTCCGAACTTCCACCAAGAACTATCGGACGTAGATTGAAAGGGGCCGTGTACGCTAACATTTGCACCAGACACAGCGCGGTGCCGCACACATCATCGCTACCATACATCGTTAAATACGTGCAGTAGGCCAGGGGATAAACGAATTCGGGAACATATTTAAACGTCTTGAAGTAATTGTACCATCTGCGTTTGTTTTCTTTTTCTTTTATTTGTATCGCTGAGCTGAGGTGTTTGCTCGCATGACTCTGTTTATGATAAAGCGACTGACTGGTCTCGAATTGGTAAAGCAACGCAAAGTAGCATACCGAAGTTGAATAAAAGTAACTGGACTGGCGCGCAGCGGGCTGTGATTATATCCTACAGAACACATCATTCTCTCTGATTCCATTCACCTTATTGATGTTTCCGTGGCGTACAGTAGGTCCCTACTCCCGACAGATGTCCACACATTACATTAGTAGTTTATTGAGAGTGAGCACATATTGATCTATTGTTTTGGGAACTGCGGGGCTAAGAGCCGATGCAGTGACACCGGAGAGTCTCAACAACCTCCAGCACAGAGGGCAGCGTAGCACCGGTATTATATTCTGAATTCCATCATTTTACATGTGTATTAGGATGTAGCATTTTATGTAAATACCTTGTTGAATTTATAATGCACAAATTGATTCATATAATTCATCATTTGAATTTCATGATTTGAAACTGAATTGAATTAATATTGCAGTCAGCATTAAAATGCAATATTTATGAATATTCAAATTCAATATTTATATAATCGGTTTCAATATGCTAAATTATATATTGCATTCATTGTCTGTATATCAAGTTTACAAACTTAGTATTTCAAGTTTATCAAGTTTCATATATTGAACTTCTCAGATGCATTCAGATTGAGTTTTTAAATGCAGTTCTCTAAATTCAGATTGAAAACCAGAGAAAACATCCTGGTACTTTGCCAGCCAGGAACACAGAATAAAACCCTCTCTGTGGTAAAAACAACAACGTTTGTTTAAAGTTCAACAAACTTATTGTCTTCCTATGAATCCGACTCTAGCTTTTGAACCGTTTTGACTATAAGCTATTCAGACCCAATTCCCGAAACACACAGGCTGCCACCCTGCTGTTTGCATGACAGGCAGTGCTCATGCTTTATCATTCATCTCTAGGCATAATTTATCACAATCGTATTGATCCAAATATGAACTGTCTTGGAGAGAGAGCCATCCTGTATATATACTGTAGGCCTACATACCCCCCCCCCCCCCCGCCACCCCGATTGTTTATGTTGTTTTGACCTTGTGCTCACATAATCAAGTCATGATGTTCTGATCCGTTACAAGGTGTGTAATATAAGCCTCTCTGTGTTTGTGCTGTAAAAGTAGAAGGCTGGCTGCTTGTATATTTAGAATGCTTTGTGATTAGTCCTAAAGCTTTGAGCCGTAAGCCGTATTAACTGATTACAGGATTGTATCACTGCCTGGGTTTTAATTGGAATTTGGTTGTAAAATCTGGAACTCTTTCGCATTATTTTGTCAAATAACCTCAAAAATAAATTAAATAGTAGAAGAAGAGTTCATATCTAAGTGTTTTAAAATAACTTGAAACCCTTAGTAGCATGGCCAGAACACGTATCTGCTTCTACAAAAAATGGAAACACTAATTAGCATGGCCAGAACACGTATCTGCTTCTACAAAAAATGGAAACACTAATTAGCATGGCCAGAACACGTATCTGCTTCTACAAAAAATGGAAACACTAATTAGCATGGCCAGAACACGTATCTGCTTCTATAAAAATGGAAACACTAATTAGCATGGCCAGAACACGTATCTGCTTCTACAAAAAATGGAAACACTAATTAGCATGGCCAGAACACGTATCTGCTTCTATAAAAATGGAAACACTAATTAGCATGGCCAGAACACGTATCTGCTTCTACAAAAAATGGAAACACTAATTAGCATGGCCAGAACACGTATCTGCTTCTACAAAAAATGGAAACACTAATTAGCATGGCCAGAACACGTATCTGCTTCTATAAAAATGGAAACACTAATTAGCATGGCCAGAACACGTATCTGCTTCTACAAAAAATGGAAACACTAATTAGCATGGCCAGAACACGTATCTGCTTCTACAAAAAATGGAAACGCTAATTAGCATGGCCAGAACACGTACCTGCTTCTACAAAAAATGGAAACGCTAATTAGCATGGCCAGAACACGTATCTGCTTCTACAAAAAATGGAAACACTAATTAGCATGGCCAGAACACGTATCTGCTTCTACAAAAAATGGAAACACTAATTAGCATGGCCAGAACACGTATCTGCTTCTACAAAAAATGGAAACGCTAATTAGCATGGCCAGAACACGTACCTGCTTCTACAAAAAATGGAAACACTAATTATTATGGCCAGAATACGTATCTGCTTCTATAAAAATGGAAACACTGAGTAGCATGGCCAGAACACATATCTGCTTCTATAAAAAATGGAAACACTAATTAGCATGGCCAGAACACATATCTGCTTCTATAAAAAATGGAAACACTAATTAGCATGGCCAGAAGACATATCTGCTTCTATAAAAAATGGAAAGACTAATTAGCATGGCCAGAACATGTATCTGCTTCTATAACAAATGGAAACACTGGGTAGCATGGCCAGAACATGGATCTGCTTAAAGGGCGTAAAGCTTCTTATAGGCTACGAACCATTTGCCCTCTTTATAGCATGCCAGGCTCATGAATGACCTTAAACATGCATGTTTATCCTTTTTAATTGTATTATATTTCATATAGCAATACACTGTACAATAATAGTATGTATTTCACAGTCATTTTATCCCTTCTTCTGTGACAGTGAGACTCATTTGATATTGCTCATGAGATTTGAGTCCAGAGCTAACTGTATTATCAAAGAGAAGCTTTGATAGAGGGGCTTTCCAAAGAGGAGCTTGATGTGTGTGTGTGTGTGTGTGTGTGTGTGTGTGTGTGTGTGTGTGTGTGTGTGTGTGTGTGTGTGTGTGTGTGTGTGTGTGTGTGTGTGTGTGTGTGTGTGTGTGTGTGTGTGTGTGTGAGCATGCATGCTTTTGAGTGTGAGTCTGAGCCCACAGTCTACCTATCAACCAACAACATAAAATAAGCGACCCACTCAAACAATTTCCAAGCGAGAGGAGATTAATATGGAAGTTTTATCTGTGTGGGGGTTTGTGAGAACATACTTCCATTTCAAAGTACTCAATCTATTCATAGCCTCAGACAAACAAGGGAGAACAATGGTTCTGGGTTTGAGTCTGTCGTCAGCTTGGAGGAATGGTCCAGTAAGATATCAGCTTGGAGGAATGCTCCAGTAAGATATCAGCTTGGAGGAATGCTCCAGTAAGATATCAGCTTGGAGGAATGCTCCAGTAAGATATCAGCTTGGAGGAATGCTCCAGTAAGATATCAGCTTGGAGGAATGCTCCAGTAAGATATCAGCTTGGAGGAATGCTCCAGTAAGATATCAGCTTGGAGGAATGCTCCAGTCAGCTCGGAGGAATGCTCCAGTAAGATATCAGCTCGGGGGAATGCTGCAGTAAGATATCAGCTTGGAGGAATGCTCCAATAAGATATCAGCTTGGAGGAATGCTCCAGTAAGATATCAGCTTGGTGGAATGCTCCAGTAAGATATCAGCTTGGTGGAATGCTCCAGTAAGATATCAGCTTGGTGGAATGCTCCAGTAAGATATCAGCTTGGAGGAATGGTCGAGTCAGCTTGGAGGAATGGTCCAGTCAGCTTGAGGGAATGCTCCAGTAAGATATCAGCTTGGAGGAATGGTCCTGTCAGCTTGGAGGAATGCTCCAGTAAGATATCACCTTGGTGGAATGCTCCAGTAAGATATCAGCTTGGAGGAATGGTCCAGTCAGCTTGGAGGAATGGTCCAGTAAGCTTGGAGGAATGGTCCAGTAAGCTATCAGCTTGGAGGAATGCTCCAGTAAGTTATTCTGATAAGAAGGACACTTAGCTAAGTGTGTAGACCTGGTGTATGGGGCACACACACACACACACACACACACACACACACACACACACACACACACACACACACACACACACACACACACACACACACACACACACACACACACACAATTAATGGTAATTTATGTTGTACCACCAGTTCAAAGCATCTAGAGACTGTTGCGCCCTACAGTGGTATACTGTAACGGTGTGTTGGCAGACTAGATGCCTAGATGCCTGACAAATGACACCCTATTCCCTATTCTGGTCAACAGTAGTGCACTATGTAGGGAATAGGGTGTTATTTGGGACTCAGCACATCAGTAGATGGTGTAACTGGAAGTCTTTGGCAGATATATTGATCTCATACTTGCCTATAGTCACTGTGGCACCAACAACCAACCCTACAGTCGCTGTGTGTGTGGTGTCTGTCTGGCTCCAGCCCTGGGCTCGGTGTGTGTGTGTGTGTGTTGTCTGTCTGGCTTCAGCCCTAAACCCGCCATGTGGCTTGGCCTTCTAGGATTCAGAGAGATGCTGTTGTTCAGTACAGCTACTGGCTCGTGGTTGTCGTACATCACAATATGGAATAAGATCAAGGATAAGCGGTTAGTGTGTGTGTGTGTGTGTGTGTGAGAGAAGGAGACATACTTATGCCGTTGTCTTCTCTCCTGATCTAAACTTGTATCACACTTCTCCAGTGTGTTGTTTACCACTCTACTCCTCTTCAATGGGGAGTCTTTTTCCATCAATGTCACTGTTCCTTTCACTCTGCCTCCCACTTCCTCTCCTCTCAGCTCGGCTTCCTTTGCTGCTAACGTTTCTCAAGCTCTTTGAGATGTTCTCTTGAGAGATGCTGCAGTTTTATAAGTCAGAACATTTTAGGCCCACACTGCAACAATAGAATGCCTTAGCAGACTTTAGAATGGCGAACACAAAAGAGATTCCGCAGCAGAACAACGCATAATGAACTAGATTCTAGAATGGTGACGTCATACTGTAAGTGATGTAGGCCTCCGCTAGCTATCCCAGTCACTGTTGATGAATGGGCATATTGTCCCTCTGTTTCCCTGTGCCAGAGTCTGACATGAAGGACAACATATTTCCAACCAGACCTGCATGGATTCAAATATTATTTGAAATCATTCAGATGCTTTGAGCGTGTGCTCTAGCCTGCCTGGGGGTTTACCATTTTGCGTCTAAGAAGAGGGGGCCATTTTTAGACTAGGAATAGGGGGCCATTTTGGGATTAGGAATAGTGGGCCATTTTGAGACTAGGAATAGGGGGCCATTTTGAGACTAGGAATAGGGGGCCATTTTGGGATTAGGAATAGGGGGCCATTTTGGGATTAGGAATAGGGGGCCTTTTTGGGATTAGGAATAGGGGGCCATTTTGAGACTAGGAATAGGGGGCCATTTTGAGACTAGGAATAGGGGGCCATTTTGAGACTAGGAATAGGGGGCCATTTTGAGACTAGGAATAGGGGGCCATTTTGAGACTAGGAATAGGGGGCCATTTTGGGATTAGGAATAGGGGGCCATTTTGGGATTAGGAATAGGGGGCCATTTTGGGATTAGGAATAGGGGGCCATTTTGGGATGTAGGCCAGGTTGGTTTTCAACACAAACATCTCTTTTACATAAAACCATCCCAGTTGGTTCTGGTTCAATCCACCAGAGGAATTTAGGTCAGTTTTAACTGATACTCAGACACCTTTTAATTAACTGTTCTATTATCTTATTCACTGTCTCTTCTCTCTCTCTCTCTCTCTCTCTCTCTCTCTCTCTCTCTCTCTCTCTCTCTCTCGCTCTCTCTTTTTAGTCTCTTCTCGCTCTCTTTTTCCTCTTTCTCTCTTTCTCTCTCTCTCTTTTTCTTGTCTCTTGCTAGATCTCTCCGTTTCACTCTGTTTCTATCTATCTCTTTCACTCACTCACTCACTCACTCACTCACTCACTCACTCACTCACTCACTCACTCACTCACTCACTCACTCACTCACTCACTCACTCACTCACTCAGTAATCGCTCGGTACCTTTCTATCTTACTGATGTCTGGACAGGCTTAAAAAAAATATCTTGAATTAAAAATGAAAATAAAAAATACAAATGCAATTTCCACTCGCATGATGTTAATTATTTTATTATTTATTCTATATGTATATTTGAGTGATAATTGATGCCAAGCCGGTTTGCTAATTGCTCAACTCCTAATGAAGGCTTTCAAGGCTGTGTGAATACATCTTATGTATTGTTTTTACAGAGGAAAGAAAGAGGGTCATATTTTCAAAACATGAATCTGTCTGAAATTGAACCAAAAAAAAAAACATACTTTATTGCTATTTGTCTTTCATACCATTGTACCATCACACATTGTAATAAAATAAATACAAACATGTGCAAGCCCATTCCTCTCCTCTCTTAGTGTGGAAGGAGTAGTGTGTGTTAGTGTGCAGCCTAAGTGGAGGGGTTGAGTGCACAAGTGTGTAGCCTAAGTGGTGGTGTTGAGTGCACAAGTGTGTAGCCTAAGTGGAGGTTAGACCTCTGGGCCCTGTGAGTCAGAGATGCTCTAGAACTCTAGAAGCAGTAGCAATAAAACCTCTGATTTCAAAGCACTCTGAAGCCTCTCTGGGATAATGTGGAGCAATGAAAGCTGCTCAAAATATCTCTCTCTCTCTCTCTCTCTCTCTCTCTCTCTCTCTCTCTCTCTCTCTCTCTCTAGCTCTGTCATCAGATTGGAGGCTTACAGGTTAATGACTTACCTCAGGGAACAAAAGGAGAAAAGCTCTTGTGCAGGAGGAGTGTGTAGAGCAACACTGAGATATATTACTGAGATAACACTTTAGTTAAAGCCTGCAGGCATAATGGAGTAGAGTGGTACCATTACTGCTAATATAAATGCTCTCTGATATGAGGGGCAGCTCTGCGTACAATTCCACAAGACTAGTTCTTCAGGCAGGTATTATTACTGAATTTCCACGTAGAATATCGGTGGTGAAATAATAAACGTGTCTTTAGTACGGAGTCATTTATGTTAATCTCGTAGCATGCTATGTCACTTCCCTTTTTTAAGAGAACTCTTCTCCGCGTCAGTGTCCGTTTGTCTGGAAACCCTGGTGTCATAGTCTAATGTCCCTCCCCGCCTCAAACCGTCCAGCAGTCCTTCAATCATCCGAGTAAAGCAGTCGATCACAGGCAGGGCTCTCTCATCTCTAATGTGCAACCACTCTCACCAGATCTAGGTCAAATCGCTTGTCTTGTTGAAGATGTAGTCTGCGATCCGGGAAGCTATTTTTGATTGTCGTTTCGAGTCTTGATATGTACCCATTTATTCTTGGAGAATATTTGTGGTTACATGTATTACTATACTATTATCCAAAATAGTACTATATTACTGTGTTACATTACTATCATCTACAAATATGTTTTTATTTCATTGTTTACAAAAAAAAGATGTATAGTTGAAACCTTGATGATGTCCTGGATCTACAGCGACCCCCAAACCCCCATCCCTCAACTGTATAACAAAACAAGTGGCGGCTCTGCTGTGTTGTTGCTTTTTACAATCTCTGAATGTAGCTTTAATCTCATTAAGAGGCGATGGGCGACAGGGCCTGCATGGGCCCCGACCCGTCTGAAAGAAGAAGGAAACACATAGGGCAGGGTATCTGGCATGGACAGGGTTGGGATATCTGTTATGGTCAGGGTATCTGTTATGGTCAGGGTATCAGGCATGGTCACGGTTGGGATATCTGTTATGGTCAGGGTTGGGGTATCTGTTATGGGCAGGGTATCTGGCATGGACAGGGTTGGGATATCTGTTATGGTCAGGGTTGGGATATCTGTTATGGGCAGGGTATCTGGCATGGACAGGGTTGGGGTATCTGTTATGGGCAGGGTATCTGGCATGGACAGGGTTGGGATATCTGTTATGGTCAGGGTTGGGATATCTGTTATGGGCAGGGTATCTGGCATGGTCAGGGTTGGGATATCTGTTATGGTCAGGGTTGGGATATCTGTTATGGGCAGGGTATCTGGCATGGACAGGGTTGGGATATCTGTTATGTTCAGGGTTGGGATATCTGTTATGGTCAGAGTATCTGGCATGGTCAGGGTTAAATGATCTAGCACGGTCAGGGTTTCTGGCATGGTCAGGGTATCTGGCATTGTCAGTGTTAAGGTATCTGGCATGGTCAGGGTTAAATGATCTAGCACGGTCAGGGTTTCTGGCATGGTCAGGGTATCTGGCATGGTCAGTGTTAAATGATCTGGCATGGTCAGGGTATCTGGCATGGTCAGTGTTAAATGATCTGGCATGGTCAGGGTATCTGGCATGGTCAGTGTTAAGGTATCTGGCATGGTCAGGGTTACGGTAATTGTTCAGGGTATCGGTCATGATGAGGGTAATTGATCAGTGTATCTGGTATGGTCAGAGTAATTGACCAATTGGTCAGGGTATTTGATCAGGGTATCTAGCTTGGTCAGGATAAAGGTATATGGCATGGTCAGGATAAAGGTATCTGGCATAGTCAGGGTTAAGGTAATTGTTCAGGGTATCAGGCATGGTCACACACAAGAACAAAGGGGATTGGGAAGCTGTTCACTTATGATGTACAAAAGTGACTAGTGGTTATCTTTTCCATTTTGCTCCACTCCGGCTAAACAATTTCCCTGACCATGATACCCTGATCAATTACCCCGACCATGACCGATACCCTGACCATGACCGATACCCTGATCCATTACCCTGACCATGCCAGATACCGATACTCTGATCAATTACCCTGATCCATTACCCTAACCATGACCGATACCCTGATCAATTACACTGACCATGCCAGATAACCTGATCAATTACCCTGATCATCCCAGATACCCTGATCAATTACCCTGATCATGCCAAATACCCTGATCCATTACCCTGACCATGACCGATACCCTGATCCATTACCCTGACCATGACCGATACCCTGATCAATCACCCTGACCATGCCAGATACTCTGATCAATTACCCTGACCATGCCAGATACTCTGATCAATTACCCTGACCATGACCGATACTCTGATCAATTACCCTGACCATGACCGATACCCTGATCCATTTCCCTGACTATGACCGATACCCTGATCCATTACCCTGACTATGACCGATACCCTGATCCATTACCCTGACTATGACTGATACCCTGATCAATCACCCTGACTATGACTGATACCCTGATCAATCACCCTGACCATGCCAGATACCCAAATCAAATCAAATCAAATTTTATTTGTCACATACACATGGTTAGCAGATGTTAATGCGAGTGTAACGAAATGCTTGTGCTTCGAGTTCCGACAATGCAGTAATAACCAACAAGTAATCTAACTAACAATTTCTAATCTACTGTCTTATACACAGTGTAAGGGGATAAAGAATATGTACATAAGGATATATGAGTGAGTGATGGTACAGAGCAGCATAGGCAAGATACAGTAGTTGGTATCGAGTACAGTATATACATGTGAGATTAATATGTAAACAAAGTGGCATAGTTAAAGTGGCTAGTGATACATGTATTACATAAGGATGCAGTCGATGATATAGAGTACAGTATATAGGTATGCATATGAGATGAATAATGTAGGGTAAGTAACATTATATAAGGTAGCATTGTTTAAAGTGGCTAGTGATATATTTACAACATTTCCCATCAATTCCCATTATTAAAGTGGTTGGAGTTGAGTCAGTGTCAGTGTGTAGGCAGCAGCCACTCAATGTTAGTGGTGGCTGTTTAACAGTCTGATGGCCTTGAGATAGAAGCTGTTTTTCAGTCTCTCGGTCCCAGCTTTGATGCACCTGTACTGACCTCGCCTTCTGGATGATAGCGGGGTGAACAGGCAGTGGCTCGGGTGGTAGATGTCCTTGATGATCTTTATGGCCTTTCTGTAACATCGTGTGGTGTAGGTGTCCTGGAGGGCAGGTAGTTTGCCCCCGATGATGCGTTGTGCAGACCTCACTACCCTCTGGAGAGCCTTACGGTTGAGGGCGGAGCAGTTGCCGTACCAGGCGGTGATACAGCCCGCCAGGATGCTCTCGATTGTGCATCTGTAGAAGTTTGTGAGTGCTTTTGGTGACAAGCCGAATTTCTTCAGCCTCCTGAGGTTGAAGAGTCGCTGCTGCGCCTTCTTCACGATGCTGTCTGCGTGAGTGGACCAATTCAGTTTGTCTGTGATGTGTATGCCGAGGAACTTAAAACTTGCTACTCTCTCCACTATTGTTCCATCGATGTGGATAGGGGGGTGTTCCCTCTGCTGTTTCCTGAAGTCCACAATCATCTCCTTAGTTTTGTTGACGTTGAGTGTGAGGTTATTTTCCTGACACCACACTCCGAGGGCCCTCACCTCCTCCCTGTAGGCCGTCTCGTCGTTGTTGGTAATCAAGCCTACCACTGTTGTGTCGTCCGCAAACTTGATGATTGAGTTGGAGGCGTGCGTGGCCACGCAGTCGTGGGTGAACAGGGAGTACAGGAGAGGGCTCAGAACGCACCCTTGTGGGGCCCCAGTGTTGAGGATCAGCGGGGAGGAGATGTTGTTACCTACCCTCACCACCTGGGGGCGGCCCGTCAGGAAGTCCAGTACCCAGTTGCACAGGGCGGGGTCGAGACCCAGATCAATTACCCTGATCATGCCAGATACCCTGATCAATTGCCCTGACCATGCTAGATACTTTGATCCATTGCCCTGACCATGACCGATACCCTGATCCATTACCCTGACCATGACCGATACCCTGATCAATTACCCTGACCATGCCAGATACCCTGACCATGACCGATACACTGATCCATTACGCTGACCATGACCGATACGCTGATCCATTACCCTGATCAATTACCCTGACCATGCCAGATACCCTGACCATGACAGGTATCCCTGACCATGACCGATACCCTGATCCATTACCCTGACCGATACCCTGATCCATTACCCTGACCATGCCAGATACCCTGATCAATTACCCTGACCATGCCAGATACCCTGACCATGCCAGATACCCTGACCATGACCGATACCCTGATCCATTACCCTGACCATGACCGATACCCTGATCAATTACCCTGACCATGACCGATACCCTGATCAATAACACTTACCATGACCGATACCCTGATCAATTACCCTTACCATGACCGATGCCCTGATCAATTACCCTGACCATGCCAGATACCCTAATTAATTACCCTGATCATGACCGTTACTCTGATCAATTACCCTAACTATGCCAGATACCCTGATCAATTACCCTGATCATGATCGATACTCTGATCAATTACCCTGACCATGCTAGATACACTGAACAATTACCTTATTCTTGACAGATAGGCTGAATAGTTAACCCAACCCTGACAGATAGACTGAACAACTAACCTGAATGGATGAACAATTATGTCAAGCAGTTGCCTGATCATGATATAGAGGTGAGAAAGTTTGCTCTTCTCTTCTCCTTTAGCTGCTACACACTTAGACAGCTACACACTTAGACAGATACACACTTAGACAGACAGATGTACACTTAGACAGACAGATGTACACTTAGACAGACAGATGCACACTTAGAGAGACAGATGCACACTTAGAGAGACAGATGCACACTTAGACAGATAGATACACACTTAGACAGACAGATGCACACTTAGACAGACAGATCCACACTTAGACAGATAGATGTACACTTAGACAGACAGATGTACACTTAGAGAGACAGATGCACACTTAGGGAGACAGATGCACACTTAGACAGATAGATACACACTTAGACAGATAGATACACACTTAATGGACAGATAGATACACACTTAATGGACAGATGCACACTTAGACAGACAGATGCACACTTAGACAGACAGATGTACACTTAGACAGATAGATACACACTTAGACAGACAGATGTACACTTAGACAGATAGATACACACTTAGACAGACAGATACACACTTAATGGACAGATGCACACTTAGACAGACAGATGCACACTTAGACAGATAGATACACACTTAGACAGACAGATACACACTTACTGCTGTTAGTTTTAAGACACCAGGCAATCGGTGCCGAAACAGTGAACTGGTAACACCTCCTTTTGATCTGACCCCCTGTTGTCAGACACGTTCATACTGAGTAGCTGCTCGGATCAATAGACCCATCAGTCATAGAGATACGTCTATTATTAAAGGGCTTTATCTCAGATATCAGTCATACTGTAGTTTGTGAGATGAGAGCTATTTGTACTCCCCTGTCTCGTCATCACCGCCAAAAAAAACACAGCCTGGTATAACTGAACCGTTTTAAATCCAGGTTTACACAATAGATGAAACTGCTCTGTTTGATGAGCATTCATGAGTATTCAGGGTCAAATCAATGTTTATTCGTCACGTGCATAGGATACAGCGGTGTGTAAACTGTACAGTGAAATGCTCACTTGCGGCTTCTCCTCAACAGTGCAGCATGTAAAGTAGCAAAGCTAATGAATAGATAATAAGTCGATGAATAAATATAAAAAGTGAACAACAGTTTGTAAAAAACAAACAAATAGAAGGTAATAAAATGGTTTCCAGGTAACAGATCTTAATTTGATCGCCCTGTCGCAGGAGATCTTTCCTGCAATGGATTGTAAATTTGATGTTTAAAAAGGCCTCTGAAGTTTGTAATATCCAGCATGAAATTTTGGTATCACTTTACTTGACACCCAGCAGCATAACATGTTATGACACGAAGAATATACACATTATGACACTGTCAAGAAGCATTATGACTGTCCTGTGTCATTTTACTTAGACTAAGTATATACACCTTATGACACTGTCATGAAGCATTATGACCATCATCATCATATAAGCCAGATAGACCTAGTACTCTTATGTAGGTGTCATAACCAGCCATACTATATATTATATTATTTTATGTCACATCAGGTGTGAATACTGTCTAGAAGGTTCTACATCATATCTTTTACAATTAATTTCCATAATATATCCATTGTCCATTATCTTGCTTCTGCCTCAGCGCTTTGGATAAATTATTCCCCTTGAAATTAAATCATAGACTCAGTCTGCACATGGTATTAATGTGGGTCCTGTGAATGGATTTGGGCTGCTACCACGCGCATTGCTTACAAAGTACTCTTGTTAGAGTTTTGTTGAGGAGAGAATATGTAGAGAGGAGGGAAGATGGATAGAAAATGGAGGGTTGGGAGAGAAATGGAGGGATGGAAGAGAGATGGAGGATGGAGGATGGAAGAGAGATGGAGGGAAGATGTGGAGAGGAGGGAAGATGTGGAGAGGAGGGAAGATGTGGAGAGGAGGGAAGATGTGGAGAGGAGGGAAGATGTCGAGGGGATGGAAGATGTCGAGGGGATGGAAGATGTCGAGGGGATGGAAGATGTCGAGGGGATGGAAGATGGAGAGAGGAGGGAAGATGGAGAGAGGATGGAAGATGTCGAGGGGAGGGAAGATGTCGAGGGGAGGGAAGATGTCGAGAGGAGGGAAGATGTCGAGAGGAGGGAAGATGTCGAGAGGAGGGAAGATGTCGAGAGGAGGGAAGATGTCGAGAGGAGGGAAGATGTCGAGAGGAGGGAAGATGGAGAGAGGAGGAAAGACAGAGAGAGGAGGAAAGACAGAGAGAAGATGGAGAGAGGAGGGAATGGAAATGACCATGGTGATAGATGAAGAATGTTCCTCAGGCCTGGGAGTGGTGGGGGTTCACACGCACAGACAGACAGACAGACAGACACACAGACACCGACACACACAGACACACACACACAGACACACACAGACACACACAGACACACACAGACACACACAGACACACACAGACACACACACACACACACACACACACACACACAGCGTTATTCATTGATGCATTAGAGGAAGTCATGCGTTGGGTGACACAGAGACATCCTCTGTGTTGTGTGTTAGCCAGTCATCATCCTACTCTGCTCTGCTCCTCACAAGACCTGGCTTTTCTCTGGGTCTCTGGGCAGAGAGGAGAGGAGAGGATTGGAAAAAATAAGAGAGGAGAGGACAAGGGGAATGGGAGAAGATAAGAGAGGAGAGAACTAGCAGCACAGCAGTAGTGTGGGCTGTTCTCTCCTCTCTACTCCCTCTCCCTGTATTTAATCTGCTAATGCACTTTCTTGACTCTCAGATCTAATAAGGAGAGAAGCCTTTTCAGTAATGAGAACTGGCTGGGCTCGCCACAGAACAGCAGCAGAGATATTGAGGCTGCATCCCAAAATAGGGTGGCATTTGGGATACAGGCTGGGTGGCAGGTGGGTGTGGAGGATGGGTGGATGAGAAATCGAGACAGACAGACACTTGTACTGTAAAGATGCAGTGGTAACAGTCTGCATGGGTCTGCATGGTGTAAACAAGCTGCCTTAGGAAATGTCTGCAGGGAGGGATGGATGGATGACTAAAGACCAGAGTACCCTGATGAAGACCAGAGTACCCTGATGAAGACTAAAGCCAACCTGTGTTTGCTTTTCCTAATAAATTACATCTTGACCTTAGCATTAGCTAACTCCTAGCATGCTAGCTATTCCTGTTCACTTCTAATCATTGTGGTAACGCTAGTTATCATAACTTAATATTAGTCTTCTTCAGCTTGCCGATCACTGTACCTGGACATAGCCAATCTGTAAATAGCACACCCAACTACCTCATCCCAATATTATTACTTACCCTCTTGCTCTATTGCATCCCAGTATCTCTACTTGCACATCATCACCTGCACATCTATCACTCCAGTGTTAATGCTAAATTGTAATTATTTCGCCTCTATGGCCTATTTACTGCCTTACCTGCCCTAATCTTCTACATTTGCACACCCTGTATACATATTTTCTATTGTGTTATTGACTGCATGTTTGTTTATTCCATGTGTAACTCTGTGTTGTTGTTTTTGTCGCACTGCTTTGCTTTATCTTGGCCAGGTGGCAGTTGTAAATGAGAACTTGTTCTCAACTGGCCTACCTGGTTAAATAAAGGTGTTCTCAACTAGCCTACCTGGTTAAATAAAGGTGTTCTCAACTGGCCTACCTGGTTAAATAAAGGTGTTCTCAACTGGCCTACCTGGTTGAATAAAGGTGTTCTCAACTGGCCTACCTGGTTAAATAAATGTGTTCTCAACTGGCCTACCTGGTTAAATAAAGGTGTTCTCAACTAGCCTACCTGGTTAAATAAATGTGTTCTCAACTGACCTACCTGGTTAAATAAAGGTGTTCTCAACTAGCCTACCTGGTTAAATAAAGGTGTTCTCAACTGGCCTACCTGGTTAAATAAAGGTGTTCTCAACTGGCCTACCTGGTTAAATAAATGTGTTCTCAACTGGCCTACCTGGTTAAATAAAGGTGTTCTCAACTGACCTACCTGGTTAAATAAAGGTGTTCTCAACTAGCCTACCTGGTTAAATAAAGGTGTTCTCAACTGGCCTACCTGGTTAAATAAAGGTGTTCTCAACTGGCCTACCTGGTTAAATAAATGTGTTCTCAACTGGCCTA
>NC_088217.1:9202509-9342509 GCF_036934945.1 Oncorhynchus masou masou
GCGTTTAGTTCAGTACGCTGTAGTGCAGGGCGGTTGTATTAACTAGAGCTGGGCGTTTAGTTCAGTACGCTGTAGTGCAGGGAGGTTGTGTTAACTAGAGCTGGGCGTTTAGTTCAGTATGCTGTAGTGCAGGGCGGTTGTGTTAACTAGAGCTGGGCGTTTAGTTCAGTACGCTGTAGTGCAGGGCGGTTGTATTAACTAGAGCTGGGCGTTTAGTTCAGTACGCTGTAGTGCAGGGTGGTTGTATTAACTAGAGCTGGGCGTTTAGTTCAGTACGCTGTAGTGCAGGGTGGTTGTATTAACTAGAGCTGGGCGTTTAGTTCAGTACGCTGTAGTGCAGGGCGGTTGTGTTAACTAGAGCTGGGCGTTTAGTTCAGTACGCTGTAGTGCAGGGTGGTTGTATTAACTAGAGCTGGGCGTTTAGTTCAGTACGCTGTAGTGCAGGGAGGTTGTGTTAACTAGAGCTGGGCGTTTAGTTCAGTACGCTGTAGTGCAGGGTGGTTGTATTAACTAGAGCTGGGCGTTTAGTTCAGTACGCTGTAGTGCAGGGAGGTTGTGTTAACTAGAGCTGGGCGTTTAGTTCTGTATGCTGTAGTGCAGGGCGGTTGTATTAACTAGAGCTGGGCGTTTAGTTCAGTACGCTGTAGTGCAGGGAGGTTGTGTTAACTAGAGCTGGGCGTTTAGTTTAGTACGCTGTAGTGCAG
Source organism: Oncorhynchus masou masou (assembly GCF_036934945.1). Lineage (NCBI taxonomy): Eukaryota > Metazoa > Chordata > Actinopteri > Salmoniformes > Salmonidae > Oncorhynchus > Oncorhynchus masou. The sequence continues at coordinate 9,203,214 of NC_088217.1, forward strand.
GGCGGTTGTGTTAACTAGAGCTGGGCGTTTAGTTCTGTATGCTGTAGTGCAGGGTGGTTGTGTTAACTAGAGCTGGGCGTTTAGTTCAGTATGCTGTAGTGCAGGGCGGTTGTGTTAACTAGAGCTGGGCGTTTAGTTCAGTATGCTGTAGTGCAGGGCGGTTGTGTTAACTAGAGCTGGGCGTTTAGTTCAGTATGCTGTAGTGCAGGGCGGTTGTGTTAACTAGAGCTGGGCGTTTAGTTCTGTATGCTGTAGTGCAGGGTGGTTGTGTTAACTAGAGCTGGGCGTTTAGTTCAGTACGCTGTAGTGCAGGGTGGTTGTGTTAACTAGAGCTGGGCGTTTAGTTCAGTACGCTGTAGTGCAGGGTGGTTTTATTAACTAGAGCTGGGCGTTTAGTTCAGTACGCTGTAGTGCAGGGAGGTTGTGTTAACTAGAGCTGGGCGTTTAGTTCAGTACGCTGTAGTGCAGGGAGGTTGTGTTAACTAGAGCTGGGCGTTTAGTTCAGTATGCTGTAGTGCAGGGTGGTTGTGTTAACTAGAGCTGGGCGTTTAGTTCAGTACGCTGTAGTGCAGGGAGGTTGTGTTAACTAGAGCTGGGCGTTTAGTTCAGTACGCTGTAGTGCAGGGCGGTTGTGTTAACTAGAGCTGGGCGTTTAGTTCAGTACGCTGTAGTGCAGGGCGGTTGTGTTAACTAGAGCTGGGCGTTTAGTTCTGTACGCTGTAGTGCAGGGTGGTTGTGTTAACTAGAGCTGGGTGTTTAGTTCAGTACGCTGTAGTGCAGGGCGGTTGTGTTAACTAGAGCTGGGCGTTTAGTTCAGTACGCTGTAGTGCAGGGCGGTTGTGTTAACTAGAGCTGGGCTTTTAGTTCAGTACGCTGTAGTGCAGGGTGGTTGTGTTAACTAGAGCTGGGTGTTTAGTTCAGTACACTGTAGTGCAGGGCGGTTGTGTTAACTAGAGCTGGGCGTTTAGTTCAGCACCCTGTGGTTCTCTGTCCTCTCAAACCAACAGTTGCCTTGACCCCGCCAAGTTCTGTTTCACTATCTTAAGCCAGCACTCATGCTTGATCTACACACACACACACGGTCTTGCGCAGCTAACCTTGTGGGGACATACAATTCAGTCCAATTCAAAATCCTATTTTCCCTAACCCCTAACCCTAAACCTAACCTCAACCCAAAAACCTAACCTTAAACCTAACCTTAAACCTAACCTTAAACCTAACCTTAAACCTAATCCTAACCGTAGTTCCTAACCCTAAACCTAATTCTAACCCTAAAACTAATTCTAACCCTTAAACTAATTCTACCCCCTGCTCCTAATCCTAAACCTAATTCTAACCCTAAAACTAATTCTAATCCTAAACCTAATTCTAACCCTAAAATAATTATACACCCTGCTCCTAATCCTAAACCTTATTCTAACCCTAAAACTAATTCTAATCCTAAACCTAATTCTAACCCTAAAATAATTATACACCCTGCTCCTAATCCTAAACCTTATTCTAACCCTAAAACTAATTCTAACCTTAATCCTAAACCACCTAGAAACAGCATTTGACCTTGTGGGGACCAACAAAAGGTCCCCAGTTGGTCCAATTTGTGTTTGTTTACTATTTGCACACACACACACACACACACACACACACACACACACACACACACACACGAATAACCTCACAGCACCTAAGTCACCTCACAGTACCTAAATCACCTCACAGTACCTAAATCACCTCACAGCACCTAAATCACCTCACAGCACCTAAATCACCTCACAGCACCTAAATAACCTCACAGCACCTAAATAACCTCACAAGCTTCTCTCTGGGCTATGATCCCTGCTCTCCTCTTTTTGGCATGGTGCTCTCTCCTTCTCTCTCTCTTACACACAACACACACTTGCTCACAACACACACCACACACTTGTCAGGACCCGGTTACGAACCTGGGTCTCCGGAGTGAGAAACAGTCACTTAACCAACTGAGCCACGAATAGTCAGCAGAACCCAGAAGATGAGGCAGACACAGCAGTACTTAAGACGGTGTATTTAATAAAGTAAAAAGGAGAAGTCCTTCAATACAAAAAATGGCAAATCCAAAAGGTGGTAGGAATAGCACAAAAAAGCCTCAAGAGATACTCGAAAACAAAAACAGAATTCCACAAGAGCATCCACCGGAAACGACAAGAATACACAGAACACTAGGGCTGGGTGCTAACATACAAACACAGAGCACAGAACTGAGGGAAACTAAGGGTTTAAATACAATCAGGGGAAACGAGGCACAGGTGCAAATAATAATGGGGAACAAGGGAAAAAACATAAGGTCAAAAAGCACAATGGGGGCATCTAGTGACCAAAACCCGGAACAACCCTGGCCAAATCCTGACAGAATCCCCCCTAGGAACGGCTCCTGACGTTCCTACCAGCTCTCTCAGGGTGGAGGGCCCTGAACTGACGAATGAGGTCAGGGTCCAGGATGTCTTTGGCAGGAACCCAGGAGCGCTCCTCGGGACCGTAGCCTTCCCAGTCCACCAGATACTGCCAGGACCGCTGCACCCGGCGGGAATCCAGTATCCGATGGATGGTATAAGCCGGCTGGCCTCCAATGACACGAGGCGGAGGGGGAGGTCTGTCTGCCGGGACAAGGGGAGAAAAAACAACAGGTTTTAACAATGAAATGTGGGATTAATCTTAAGGGATCTGGGTAAGTGTAGGCAATAAGAAACTGGGTTAACTCTCCTGGCAACCTTGAAGGGACCGATGTATTTTTGGGACAGCTTGCGAGACTCCACCCGTAGAGGTAAGTCTCTTGTGGAGAGCCAGACTCTCTGGCCGGGGCGCAGGGTAGGCCCGGGACGGCGACGTCTGTTGGCTTGTTGTTGGTACCTCTGTGAGGAACGCATAAGATTAAGACGGGTCTTCCTCCACATAAGCCGACAGCGTCTGACGAACTTCAAGGCTGAAGGCACTCTGACTTCTGCCTCCTGGTCCGAGGAGCATAGCCAAACTGACACTCGTGCGGGGACATACCAGTGGAGGAGGAGCGCAAGGTGTTGTGCGCGTATTCGGCCCAAACAATAAAGGATGACCATGTGGACGGGTTGTCACGAGTCATACATCGGAGGGTGGTTTCCAGCTCTTGATTCATCCTTTCTGTTTGGCCGTTGGACTCCGGATGGTACCCTGAAGATAGACTGGCAGAAGCCCCCATGAGTTGGCAGAAGGCCTTCCAAAACCTTGAGGCGAACTGGGGACCTCTGTCAGAAACCATATCTTGAGGAATGCCGAAGACTCGGAACACATGATTAATTACCAACTCAGCCGTTTCCTTGGCAGAAGGTAACTTAGTCAGAGGGACGAACCTGGCCGCCTTTGAAAACCTGTCGATTATGACTAGGATAGTAGTATTGCCATGGGATGGAGGAAGTCCAGTAATAAAGTCCAATGAGATATGGGACCAGGGTCTGTGGGGAACAGGTAAAGGGTGAAGGAGTCCTTGAGGGCGGAGGTGAGAAGATTTGCCCTGGCAGCACACGGGACAGGCATTGACGAAAGTGGCAACGTCTTCTCTTATGGTAGGCCACCAGAACTTACGCTGGATGAACTCCAAGGTGCGACCTACGCCCGGATGACAGGTGAGGCGAGAGGAGTGCCCCCACAGAAGGACCTGAGTCCTCACTGCCTTGGGGACAAACAACCGATTGGCAGGACCTCCTTTCGGGTCCGGTTCGCTAGCTTGAGCACGTCTCACGGTATCCTCAACTTGCCACGAGATCGGAGCCACAATCTTAGCAGCAGGAAGGACAGGCATGTCCGTGTCATCTCGAATGGCAGGAGCGTAGACTCGGGACAGGGCATCCGGTTTGAGATTCTTCGACCCGGGCCGATAGGTGAGGATAAACTGGAATCGATTGAAGAAAAGAGACCATCTAGCTTGTCTAGAGTTCAACCGCTTCGCCTGCTGGATATACTCCAGATTTTTGTGGTCCGTAAGCACTTGAAACGGGTGAGAAGCCCCCTCGAGCCAGTGTCTCCATTCCTTCAATGCCATCTTAACCGCTAGGAGTTCACGATCCCCACATCGTAGTTCCTCTCAGCCGGTGTGAGAAGAAAGCGCACGGATGAAGCTTCTTGTCTTCACCCCTCTGAGACAGGACAGCTCCAACACCAACCTCTGATGCGTCTACCTCCACCACAAATGGTTCATCCGTAGTCGGTAGTATCAGGATGGGAGCAGAGAGAACGCGCTGCTTGAGTCCTTGGAAGGCCGTCTCAGCTTCTCTTCCCCACAAAAACCTTGCATTGCCACCCTTGGTTAAAGTTGAGAGGGGCTGCCACCAAGCTGAAGTTCTTGATGAACTTGCGGTAAAAGTTTGTGAAGCCCAGGAAACGCTGAACTTCCTTAACGGATTTGGGGGTGGGCCAATCCGCTACCGCCCCTACCTTCCTGGGGTCCATTTGGACTCGACCGGGTTCCACTACAAATCCCAGGAATTGTACTCGGGATGAATGGAATTCACATTTTTCCGGCTTAACGTACAGATGGCTGTCCAGGAGGCGTTTGAGTACTTGTCTGACATGCTTAGTGTGTTCTTGAAGGGAGCTCGAAAAGATGAGGATGTCATCCAAGTAAACGAACACAAATATGTTAAGCATATCCCTAAGCACATCGTTTATGAGCGCTTGGAACACCGCTGGGGCGTTGGTCAGGCCGAAGGGCATCACCAAGTATTCATAGTGACCAGTAGGCGTGTTGAAAGCGGTCTTCCACTCGTCATCAGGTCTGATCCGCACAAGATGGTATGCGTTCCGCAGGTCAAGCTTAGTGAAAACAACTGCTTCCTGGAGCAGCTCGAAGGCTGTGGCCATAAGGGGTAGCGGGTAACGGTTACGGACGGTTAAGGCATTGAGTCCCCGGTAGTCGATGCAAGGACGTAATCCACCGTCTTTCTTGGCCACAAAGAAAAACCCTGCTCCCGCCGGGGAGGTGGATGGACGCATGAGGCCTGCTTCCAGAGCGTCCTTGATGTAGGTATCCATAGCAGCTCGTTCGGGTGGAGATAGGGAAAAGATCCGACCCCTGGGGGGGCAAGTGCCCGGAAACAGGTCGATGGGGCAATCGTAAGGTCTATGGGGTGGTAGCATGGTGGCCCTCTGTTTGCTAAACACCAGTTTGAGGTCATGGTAACACTCGGGAACTCGGGTCATGTCGATGGATTCTAAAGACTCGGGAGTAGAACTCGGGGAATTCTGGAAAATACAAGTAGCTTGGCACGTAGGACCCCACTGCTTGATAGTGCCCACAGACCAGTCGATGTGAGGGTTATGGCTGTGAAGCCAGGGGTATCCAAGGACGAGAGGGAACTCGGAACAGGAGATCAAATGAAAGTTCATAAATTCCTGGTGTTGTGAAACTGAAAGTCGCAAGGAGGTAGTGACATGAGTGACAAGTCCAGATCCCAAAGGGCTTCCATCCAATGTAGTGACCCTCATGGGTTCACTTAGAGGTTCAGAGGGAACGCCATTCTCCTTCGCCCAGACACCATCCATGAAGTTACCTGCGGTTCCAGAGTCTACCAAGGCTTGAAGGTGAAGCTTGTGGTTGTCCCAGGAGAGGGTGACTGGAATGAGCAGACGGGAGTTGGACGGATGGGAGGAGGTTATGTTTCCCGTTACAGTTCCCCCGGTCTGTACGGGACAGAGCGTTTCCCTGGAGCCCGGGACACGTGGAACGGAAATGGCCCGGTTTGCCGCAATATAGACAGCGTCGCTCCCTCATCCGGCGGTCTCTCTCAGCCTGGGAGATGCGTCCAATCTGCATGGGTTCCGATGGAGCCAGCGAGGATAAAGGTGGGGACTCGGAGCTGGGACTGATAGGGGCTAGAGGTCTACGGTTGAGTTCTCTCTCTCTCAGACGCTGGTCAATGCGTGAGGCCAACTTGATCAGGGACTCGAGATTGTCCGGTGGTTCCCGAGTGGCCAGTTCATCTTGGATAGTGTCGGAAAGGCCTTTCAGAAAGCACACCGTGAGCGCCTCGTTGTTCCAGCCACTTGCTGCTGCCACCGTGCGGAACTGGATGGCATAGTCCGTCACGCTGCGCCAACCTTGGTGGAGAGTCAGGAGCTGTTTGGCTGAGTCAGAACCACTGCTTGGGCCTTGAAACACTCGTTTGAATTCCTCAGCAAAGGCAGAGTAGCTGGCACAGCAGGAACTATGGGCATCCCACACAGCAGTAGCCCAGGCCAGGGCTTTTTCCGACAGCAGGGTGATGATATAAGCGATCTTAGACCGGTCGGTGGGAAACGACGAGGGTTGTAGCTCAAAGGAGAGAGAACATTGGGTGAGAAACCCTTTACAAGCACTTGGATCACCTGAGAACCGTTGGGGAGGTGGAAGACGAGGTTCAGCCAGGGGGTTAACTGCCATGGGTACGTGAATCTGAGGTACTGGGACGGGAACTGTTGCCGGGGTAAGACGATCAGATATTTGCTTAATGGAAGTCAGCATCTCCGACAGAAGATGAGAATGTCTAGCCATTAAGGCCTCTTGCTGAACCAGGGCGGCTTCGTGGCGTTGGACAGTCTCCTGGTGGTGGGACAGCATGGCAAAAAGGTCCTGGGAACTGGCTGCCTCTGGGTTCATTTTTGGCTTTGTGTTTCTGTCAGGACCCGATTACGAACCTGGGTCTCCGGAGTGAGAAATAGTCACTTAACCAACTGAGCCACGAATAGTCCGCAGAACCCAGAAGATGAGGCAGACACAGCAGTACTTAAGACGGTGTATTTAATAAAGTAAAAAGGAGAAGTCCTTCAATACAAAAAATGGCAAATCCAAAAGGTGGTAGGAATAGCACAAAAAAGCCTCAAGAGATACTCGAAAACAAAAACAGAATTCCACAAGAGCATCCACCGGAAACGACAAGAATACACAGAACACTAGGGCTGGGTGCTAACATACAAACACAGAGCACAGAACTGAGGGAAACTAAGGGTTTAAATACAATCAGGAGAAACGAGGCACAGGTGCAGATAATAATGGGGAACAAGGGAAAAAACATAAGGTCAAAAAGCACAATGGGGGCATCTAGTGACCAAAACCCGGAACAACCCTGGCCAAATCCTGACAACACTTACACACAACACACAACACATTCTTACACACAACACACACTCACACACAACACACACTACCACACAACACACACTTACACATTCTTACACACAACACACACTTACACACAACACATACTTACACACAACACACACTTACACATTCTTACACACAACACACACTTACACACAACACACACTTACACACAACACACACTTACACACAACACACAACACATTCTTACACACAACACACACTTACACACAACACACACTTACACACAAAACACAACACACACTTACACACAACACACACTTACACACAACACACACTTACACATTCTTACATACAACACACAACACACATTACACATTCTTACACACAACACACAACACATTCTTACACACAACACACACTCACACACAACACACACTACCACACAACACACACTTACACATTCTTACACACAACACACACTTACACACAACACATACTTACACACAACACACACTTACACATTCTTACACACAACACACACTTACACACAACACACACTTACACACAACACACACTTACACACAACACACAACACATTCTTACACACAACACACACTTACACACAACACACACTTACACACAAAACACAACACACACTTACACACAACACACACTTACACACAACACACACTTACACATTCTTACATACAACACACAACACACATTACACATTCTTACACACAACACACAACACACACTTACACATTCTTACACACAAAACACAACACATACTTACACATTCTTACACACAACACACTAACACATTCTTACACGCAAAACACAACACACACTTACACATTCTTACAAACAACACACACGTACACATTCTTACACAAAACACACAACACATAACACACACACACACACTTACACATTCTTACACACAACACACACACTTACACATTCTTACACACAACACATACACACACACACACACACACTTACACATTCTTACACACAACTTACACACAACACACACTTACACACACTTACACATTCTTACACACAACACACACACACAACACACACACACACTAACACATTCTTACACACAACACATACACACACACACACACACACACACTTACACATTCTTACACACAACACACACACGTACACATTCTTACACACAACACACACACTTACACACAACACACACTTACACACAACACACAACACACACACATACACAAGACACACAACATGTGATGCAGTGATAAGGAAGACATGCAGCCACTGGGGAGGTTATGTCAGGACAAATAGAATAGACTGAAGACTGAACACCCCCCACCAAACTAGACTGAACACCTCCCACCAAACTAGACTGAACACCTCCCACCAAACTAGACTGAACACCCCCCACCAAACTAGACTGAACACCCCCCACCAAACTAGACTGAACACCCCCCACCAAACTAGACTGAACACCCCCCACCATACTAGACTGAACACCCCCCACCAAACTAGACTGAACACCCCCCACCAAACTAGACTGAACCCCTCCCACCAAACTAGACTGAACACCCCCCACCAAACTAGACTGAACACCCCCCACCAAACTAGACTGAACCCCTCCCATCAAACTAGACTGAACCCCTCCCATCAAACTAGACTGAACCCCCCCCCCTACCAAACTAGACTGAACCCCTCCCACCAAACTAGACTGAACCCCTCCCACTAAACTATACTGAACCCCTCCCTGACTCTGTCCTACCTCCCACCAAACTAGACTGAACCCCTCCGACCAAACGAGACTGAACCCCTCCCACCAAACTAGACTGAACCCTTCCCACCAAACTAGACTGAACACCCCCCACCAAACTAGACTGAACCCCTCCCACCAAACGAGACTGAACCCCTCCCTGACTCTGTCCCACCTCCCACCAAACTAGACTGAACCCCTCCCACCAAACTAGACTGTTTGTTTGTGGCAAAACAATGTTTTATTTGACAGATTGAATAGGAGATCTCCTCTGGCAGTCACTCTCTCTTTCATTTGATCAGCCTCTCGGGTGTCAGAAGGAGAGCTGCAAATTTATACGATTGGATTTGACTTTGTGTCGTGTGAGAGATGAGGCAAACAGTGATGCCTTGAAGCTGTGACAAAGATCCCTCTCTTAGGCCCAAAAGACGCCCTATGTAGTGCACTACTTTTGACCAACACCATATAGGCCCTGGTCAAAAGTAGTGCACTAAATAGGGAATTGGGAGTGATTTGGGATGCTGTCTGTGCCTCAGACAGGTTCTCATTAGAGACCGAAGCCCTTCATATATATCAGTGTGTGTTTGTGTGTGTGTGTGTGTGTGTGTGCGTGTGTGCGTGCGTGCGTGCGTGCGTGTGTGCGTGTGTGCGTGTGTGTGTGTGTGTGTGTACATTGCTTGTGTGCTTACAGCTCCGAGAGAGGATTGTCTTCCACGTTTGCAGACATGTCATTTGGTTTTAGATGGTGTGTGTGCGTGCGGGCGGGTGTGTTTGTGTGCGGGTGTGAGTGTGTGTCTGTGTGCGCGGGTGTGTGTGTGTGTGTAACATAACCTTGCGTAGGGTTGAGCGGTCACCCTATATTTAATTTGATATCGTAAGATAGTGAAATCTGCTGTTTTGAAAAGGACAACTTTATTGACTGTGGCTTGTGTAGAACAGATGGATTTTACAGCAGCACTCTTTGGAATGGATATTCAAGATTGATTCCAGGCAAATCAAAGTGTGTCGGTCGTAGACACATTGGCAGATGTTGTAGCAGGTGCCGCTAAATGCTGGTGTTACCAGCTCCAGAGCTGCCCTGCCAGTCCAGTCCAGTGTTCCAATCCAGTCCTGTCCTCTCCAATTCAATCCTGTCCAATGTTCCAGTCCTGTCCTCTCCAACTCAGTCCTGTCCAGTGTTCCAGTGCAATCCAGTCCTGTCCTCTCCAATTCAGTCCTGTCCAGTGTTCCAGTGCAATCCAGTCCTGTCCTCTCCAATTCAGTCCTGTCCAGTGTTCCAGTCCAATCCAGTCCTGTCCTCTCCAATTCAGTCCTGTCCAGTGTTCTAGTCCTGTCCAGTCCTGTCCTCTCCAATTCAGTCCTGTCCAAACTAGTCCTGTCCAGTGTTCCAGTCCAGTCCAATCCAGTCCTGTCCAATTCTGTCCTATCCATTGTTCCAGTCCAATCTAGTCCTGTCCTCTCCAATTCAGTCCTGTCCTGTCCAAACCAGTCCTGTCCAATCCAGTCCAGTCCTGTCCTGTCCTGTCCAATCCAGTCCTGCCTGTCCTGTCCAGTCCTGTCCTGTCCAATCCAGTCTAGCCCAGTCTTGTCCTGTCCTCTCCAATTCAGTCCTGTCCAATCCAATCCTGCCTGTCCTGCCCAGTCCTGTCCAATCCAGTCTAGCCCAGTCCTGTCCTGTCCTGTCCTGTCCAATCCAGTCTAGCCCAGTCCTGTCCTGCCGCGATGGAATGAGGCAATCTTATTTTCTGATCTGTCCTCCACCCGTATCCACTCATCATACTTTACTGGTTGCACTCATCTTACACTCTGCATTTTACTATTACTTCTGTATAACAAGCAGTTATCTAACACTAACATTTCTAATGCAGTGAGATGCAAATCACGTTGTAGGGGGGGTTTGGTGTGCATGGGCAGTGGCCATGGAGACTACATCCCAGTAGCCATGGAGACTACATCCCAGTAGCCATGGAGACTACATCCCAGTAGCCATGGAGACTACATCCCAGTAGCCATGGAGACTACAGTCCACATACCAGTGAGGCTGTGCTGTCCAGAGACAGTGGTGCCACATATGTATCCATCCCCCTGAGGCTTGAATCTGTTCCTGCTCTATCCACCACATCTCAATTCAATTCATTTCAATTCAATTCAAAAGGGCTTTAAAGGCATGGGAAACATATGTTATTATTTCCAAAGCAAGTGAAGTAGATAATAAACAAAAGAGAAATAAACAATACAAATTAACAGTAAACATGACACTCATAGAAGTTCCAAAAGAATTAAGACATTTCAAATGTCATATTATGTATATATATATATACAGTGTTGTAACGATGTACAAATGGTTGAAGTACAGAAGGGAACATTTATTTACAATGGTGTTTGTTCTTCGCTGGTTGACTTTTTCTTAAACTGTATGTCGAATTGTCTTGTCTCTCTCTCTCTCTCTCCTCTGGTAATCTTATCTCTCCATGCAGGATTCTTGGCCCAACAAAGCTACCAATATCTGAAGTACAATTGTCTAAACTACAGGAGATATAGAATCAGGACCAAAGCTTTTAATAACCTAAAGAACTAAATAAAAAGGACTAAAACAACTTCAGTTGATCAGTTTAATTGAAATTCTTATCAAAAGGCATTATTGAGGCTACAATCTTATGACGTTATAAAGCACTATTCTGTCCCTTTACATTAAGTATCACCTCATAGTTCCTCCATTTTTATATATTTGAGCCCCACATTTTTAGCCAGTTATTTATTTATTTTGCCTGTTTTGCATGTTATTTTGGCATTAATACGTGTCACGTATCAGCAAAAAAATTGTATAATTAATAATTAAGCCGTGAGTTAATAAAGCCTCTGTACAAACATATATTTTTCTTTCTGCTCCAAAATGCAGATGTTTCAGCTCAGGGCTTTCTGCTCTAAAATGCAGATGTTTCAGCTCAGGGCTTTCTGCTCCAAAATGCAGATGTTTCAGCTCAGGGCTTTCTGCGGTGGGGCAGCCAGCGGAAAATAGGTGTATATATATATATACATATTTTATTTTTATTTTTAAATAATAATAATTTATTAACCTTTATTTAAGGAGGCAAGTTAGTCTTATTTACAATAACGTCCTTCACTGACCAAACCATCCCCTAACCCGGACGACGCTGGGCCAATGAGGACCTATGGGACGGACTCCCAATCACAGCCGGTTGTGATGCAGCCTGGATTCAGGGTTATGTAGCGTAGGTGTTGGTCATTTTTTCAAGTTGCGCAGTGATTGGCTCAGTGTTCTGTCACTCATGGGGACACAACTTCACCGCCAAATCTACGGGTAGAGCTCGGAAATTCAAGACTCTTGGGTGCTGCCATAGTCTTACATTAGAAGTGCCAACTGGGAAGACAACTGGGAAGACAACTGGGAACTCCGGAAAAGAATGATCTCCGACTGGGAAAATACGCTTTGAACGGTCATCCAACTCAGAATTGTAAGTCGAGAACTCTGGCCTCTTTCTAGAGCTCCGACCTGAAGTTCCCAGTTGTCTTGAAAGCACCAGAAATCCAGAGAATGACAGACTTTGATGACAAAGTGTGATGACAAAATATGTCCGCAAAGGACCGCCGCGCCACCTTCCTGTTCAAGTGAGCACAACACAACAAGGTGAATCCCAAAATGTATTATATGCTGCTGCATAAATGATGTAATATGCCAGGGAGATATGTATACTGTAGCTAAGAAAGTAATACTAAGTCTATGTTGTGTAGTAAGCTGTTAGTAGCCCATGTGCCTCACCCTAATAATTTGATCTATTTACCCCTCTTAATTTCACCTACAGTTCTGATTTGGTGGTGCACGTGTAGCCTATAATCTGTTTTAAATGTCATCATCGAATATTGTAAGAGCTTTCATTGTCAGCTTATATGCCCCCTTTATTTTTCCTATGGTTCTGACTTGGTGTACAGGGAGAATACTGTAAGAATGGCACATGTTCTGCATTCTGTCGCTGGACATTTCAAAAGTGCTGAACAAATAGGACGGACGTATCTCCCGCATTGTCTTAATCAAAATTACGGATTGCCTCTTATCTGCTCGTCGTCCTCTTATGCCTATAGTTTGTACATCTCAATTGTCAGTAGAAACCACATTTGTTTATAAGCAAGTCTGACATATCAGACAAGGCTCCGCTGATAGTGTAACAGTGGTAAGGTGTTGTGACTGCTGTTGGGACTCTGCTGTTGGGACAGCTTTGTGGGTACCGTTTGTCACCGCTATAGTGCATTCATGTATTGTTTAGTGTTGTGTTGTTTGCTGGCATGCATGCCTCAATGTATTTTTTCATTTTCCCCACCAAGATTTACATGCTGAAATCGCACTGCGTATGATGTCCTGTGCATATCCAAGAACAGGATCTCCTCTCTCCTCACCTCCCTTTCTCCTGCCTGACCCCTCTCTACACCTCCTCCTGTCCCCCTCTCCTCTCTCCTAACCCCCTCCCTCCCCCTCTTACTCTCCTCTCCTCCCCTCCCCTCTTTGGGAAGATCTCAGGTTCTCTGACTCATTATGTTGAATGAAGTGGGTCCTAGACCAGGATGCCGGGGGGGGGGGGTATGTGTTTATGTGACCTTCACCCAGCCCCCAGAGGTCACAGGGGGCCAATCAGGGGCTTAACTCAGAGCTGGAACTGTCATGTTTTGGCGTCTGGACACACACTCATGATTTCCACAGTTTGTGTGTGTGACAGAAGCTTTCCACCCTATTCCCTAACCAGATCTGGGTCAACATGAGTCCTTAAGCACAATCAGGAAGGGTTGGGGGAAGGAGGGAGGTAGGGAAGGAGAGAGGGAGGGAAGGAGGGAAGGAGGGAAGGAGGGAGGGAGGGAGGGAGGGAGGGAGGGAGGGAGGGAGGGAGGGAGGGAGGGAGGGAGGGAGGGAGGGAGGGAGGGAAGGAAGGAAGGAAGGGAGGGAGGGAGGGAGGGAAGGAAGGAAGGAAGGAAGGAAGGAAGGAAGGAAGGAAGGAAGGAAGGAAGGAAGGAAGGAAGGAAGGAAGGAAGGAAGGAAGGAAGGAAGGAAGGATGCTTACTGTGTGAGACAACTTAAGCTGAAAGGCGATAAAGATCTATTGTCATACGCTAGAACTCCAGTACTCCTCAGGTTGTATTTGGAGCCACTATCAAGAGACATTTTACTGTCAAAGGTGGAATAGTAGCTTTTAGAAAATGATTACTCAAAGTGACAAGGGGTTTGTGTCGCCTGAGAGTCTGTTTTTATTACCCTTCTACTGGGAATCATTCTGCTTTTCTTTCTCCTCGTGGTGTGAGCGAGAGAGAGAGCGAGAGAGAGAGCAAGAGAGCGAGAGAGAGGGAGATGTCATCTCAGGTGCAGCGAAATGCTTATGTTTCTATCTCCAACAGTGCAGTAATACCTAACAATACAGTAATACCTAACAATACAGTAATACCTAACAATACAGGCTTACCATAAAGCAGGCAGACAGGCATCGAGGCATTCAATTACTGTTTGATTGAACGTTAGAATGGGCAAAACAAGTGATCTTAGCGACTTAGAGTGTGGTATGATCGTTGGTGCCTGGCCCGCTGGGTCCAGTATCTCAGAAATGTCCGCCCTCCTGGGCTTTTCACACACGACAATGGGGTTTACCCGAGAATGGTGCGACAAACTAAAAACATCCAGTCTGCAGCAGTCCTGTGGGTGAAAACAGCTCGTTGATGAAAGAGGACAATGGCAAGAATCGCTCAAGCTCACAGGCGGGTCCACAAATAAGCAAATAACAGTGCAGTACAACAGTCTTTGTGGAGAATGGAATGTTGGAACTCACAACTCATCAGTCTTTGTGGAGAATGGAATGTTGGAACTCACAACTCATCAGTCTTTGTGGAGAATGGAATGTTGGAACTCACAACTCATCAGTCTTTGTGGAGAATGGAATGTTGGAACTCACAACTCATCAGTCTTCGTCACAGATGAGCAGCAGACGACCACACCGGGTTCCACTCCTATCAGCTAAAAACAATGGGCATGTGATCAGTGGGCATGTGATCAGTGGGCACGTGATCAGTGGGCACGTGATCAGTGGGCACGCGATCAGTGGGCACGCGATCAGTGGGCACGCGATCAGTGGGCACGCGATCAGTGGGCACGCGATCAGTGGGCACGCGATCAGTGGGCACGCGATCAGTGGGCACGCGATCAGTGGGCTCGCGATCAGTGGGCACGCGATCAGTGGGCACGCGATCAGTGGGCACGCGATCAGTGGGCACGCGATCAGTGGGCACGCGATCAGTGGGCACGCGATCAGTGGGCACGCGATAAGTGGGCACGCGATCAGTGGGCACGCGATCAGTGGGCTCGCGATCAGTGGGCACGCGATCAGTGGGCACGCGATCAGTGGGCACGCGATCAGTGGGCACGCGATCAGTGGGCACGCGATCAGTGGGCACGCGATCAGTGGGCACGCGATCAGTGGGCACGCGATCAGTGGGCACGCGATCAGTGGGCACGCGATCAGTGGGCTCGCGATCAGTGGGCTCGCGATCAGTGGGCACGCGATCAGTGGGCACGCGATCAGTGGGCACGCGATCAGTGGGCACGCGATCAGTGGGCACGCGATCAGTGGGCACGCGATCAGTGGGCACGCGATCAGTGGGCACGCGATCAGTGGGAACGCGATCAGTGGGAACGCGATCAGTGGGCACGCGATCAGTGGGCACGCGATCAGTGGGCGTGTGATCAGTGGGCACGCGATCAGTGGGCACGCGATCAGTGGGCACGCGATCACCAACACTGGACAATTGACGAGTGGAAAAACATTGCCTGGAACATGACAGTGAGTTCAGTTTACCTGGTCAGTCCCCAGACTTCAACCCAATAGAGCATCATGGGATGAGATGGAATGGGCTGTTAGCAGCATGAATGGACCACCGACCAATCTGCAGAATGATGCCAATGCGTTAGCATGTACCAACATCCCGGGGGAACGTTTCTTGGTGACACTTGGTAGAATTGCCCAAAGAATTAAGGCTGTTCTGGAGGCAAAGGGGGTCTGACCCGATACTCGATGTGCTCAATGACTCAATGTACAGCAGTCTCTAAGGTGCAGGGTAGAGTACTGGTAGCCGGCTAGTAACAGTGACTAAGGCTCAGGGCAGGGTAGAGTACTGGTAGCCGACTAGCAACAGGGACTAAGGCTCAGGGCAGGGTACTGGGCGGAGGCCAGCTAGTGGTGACTATTGGGTAACAGTCTGATAGCCTGGAGATCCATACCCTGGGTTGTTCTCAACAGAATGAGCCATACCCTGGGTTGTTCTCAACAGAATGAGCCATACCCTGGGTTGTTCTCAATAGAATGAGCCATACCCTGGGTTGTTCTCAACAGAATGAGCCATACCGTGGGTTGTTCTCAACAGAATGACCATACCCTGGGTTGTTCTCAACAGAATGAGCCATACCCTGGGTTGTTCTCAACAGAATGAGCCATACCCTGGGTTGTTCTCAACAGAATGAGCCATACCCTGGGTTGTTCTCAACAGAATGAGCCATACCCTGGGTTGTTCTCAATAGAATGAGCCATACCCTGGGTTGTTCTCAACAGAATGAGCCATACCGTGGGTTGTTCTCAACAGAATGACCATACCCTGGGTTGTTCTCAACAGAATGAGCCATACCCTGGGTTGTTCTCAACAGAATGAGCCATACCCTGGGTTGTTCTCAATAGAATGAGCCATACCCTGGGTTGTTCTCAACAGAATGAGCCATACCCTGGGTTGTTCTCAATAGAATGAGCCATACCCTGGGTTGTTCTCAACAGAATGAGCCATACCCTGGGTTGTTCTCAACAGAATGAGCCATACCCTGGGTTGTTCTCAACAGAATGAGCCATACCCTGGGTTGTTCTCAACAGAATGAGCCATACCCTGGGTTGTTCTCAACAGAATGAGCCATACCCTGGGTTGTTCTCAACAGAATGAGCCATACCCTGGGTTGTTCTCAACAGAATGAGCCATACCTGGGTTGTTCTCAATAGAATGATCCATACCCTGGGTTGTTCTCAATAGAATGAGCCTTACCCTGGGTTGTTCTCAACAGAATGAGACATACCCTGGGTTGTTCTCAACAGAATGAGCCATACCCTGGGTTGTTCTCAACAGAATGAGCCATACCCTGGGTTGTTCTCAACAGAATGAGCCATACCCTGGGTTGTTCTCAACAGAATGAGCCATACCCTGGGTTGTTCTCAACAGAATGAGCCATACCCTGGGTTGTTCTCAATAGAATGATCCATACCCTGGGTTGTTCTCAATAGAATGATCCATACCCTGGGTTGTTCTCAACAGAATGAGCCATACCCTGGGTTGTTCTCAACAGAATGAGCCATACCATGGGTTGTTCTCAACAGAATGAGCCATACCCTGGGTTGTTCTCAACAGAATGAGCCATACCCTGGGTTGTTCTCAACAGAAAGAGCCATACCCCGGGTTGTTCTCAACAGAATGAGCCATACCCTGGGTTGTTCTCAACAGAATGATCCATACCCTGGGTTGTTCTCAATAGAATGAGCCATACCCTGGGTTGTTCTCAACAGAATGAGCCATACCCTGGGTTGTTCTCAATAGAATGAGCCATACCCTGGGTTGTTCTCAACAGAATGAGCCATACCCTGGGTTGTTCTCAACAGAATGAGCCATACCCTGGGTTGTTCTCAACAGAATGAGCCATACCTTGTGTTGTTCTGTCTATTGTGAATAACATTTGCAGTGGAACATGCACCTGAATGCGCTCACGACTCCTTTCTATGCGCACAAAAATTACAATCTGTTTCTCTGAATTTGCCCTGTGAAGTCTTACATTGTAAAATGGTATTTTTTTATAACTTAGCTAGTCATGTTGGCAATAGAACAAGCTTTCAAATGATGCCCACATGATCCAGATTGGGATTTATAATGGACCGTTTCTGGATTATGTAAACAACAACAACAACAGTAGTTGTGCTCCAAACAAAACATCTCCACATCCTCAACGACACAGATAGGAGACCTAAAAACAAAGTGCTTAGGACCTGAGCCCACTTTGGAGTAAAGTGCCGTAAATGTCAAATGTATATAAAATCAGTGTAATGTTTGGATTCAGTCTTGTTTCAGGTGAAGTGTTTTGTCTCCAACTTTGATCTAATAATTTTCCCATAATCTCCTAATTTTTCCCTTTTTAAATTGTTACCACGGTTATATTTCTTCTGTAAGAAACATTTCCATTTTGCCCTATCCATATAGGCCAAATTTGTAATGTCTTTTTTATTTTGAAACTTCTGTGAGGGTAATGTTTACTGTTCATTTTTATTGTTTATTTCACTTTTGTATATTATCTACTTCACTTGCTTTGGCAAGGTTAACATATGTTTCCTATGCCAATAAAGTGCCTTGAATTGAATTGAATTGAATTGACAGAGAACTGGACAAGAAGCTGACACCCTCAGCACACTGGAGGACAAACACCTACCTGGAGGTGACAGCATTGCCTCCCCCATATATCCCCCCAGGCACAACTATGACAACATAACAAACAAAAACGGGTCACAACTCCTGCAGCTCTGTCGCCGGCTGTGTTTGTACATAGTCAATGGTAGGTTTCGATGAGACTCCTACGGTAGGTACACCTATAGCTCATCTCTTGGCAGTAGTACTGTAGACTACTTTATCACTGACCTCAACCCAGAGTCTCTCAGAACATTCAGTCAGCCCACTGACACTCCTGTAAGATCACAGCAAAATCACAGTCTACTTAAACAGAGCAATACTCAATCATGAGGCATCAAAGCCAAAGGAACTGAGTAATATTAAGAAATGCTATAGACGGCAGGAAAGTAGTGTGGAAACCTACTAAAAAACAATTAGGCAACAACAAATCCAATCCCTTTTAGACAACTTCCTTGACAAATTGTTAAAATGTAATAGTGAAGGTGTAAACTTGGCAGTAGAAAATCTTAACAGTATATTTGACCTCTTAGCTTCCCTATCAAATCTAAAAAATCTCAAATAGAAAACCGAAGAAAATGAACAACAATGACAAATGGTTTGATGAAGAATGCAAAAATCTAAGAAAGAAATTGAGAAACCTGTCCAACCAAAAACATAGAGACCCGGAAAACCTGAGTCTACGCCTTCACTATGGTGAATCACTAAAACAATACAGAAATACACTACGGAAAAAGAAGGAACAGCATGTCAGAAATCAGCTCAATGTAATTGAAGAATCTATAGACTCTAACCACTTCTGGGAAAAATTTGAAAACACTAAACAAACAACAACACAAAGAATTATCTATCCAAAATGGAGATGTATGGGTAAACCACTTCTCCAATCTTTTTTGGCTCTATAATAAAGAATAAAGAGCAAAAACATATACATGATCAAATACAAATCTTAGAATCAACTATTAAAGACTACCAGAACCCACTGGATTCCCCAATTACCCTGAATGAGCTACAGTACAAAATAAAAACCCTCAAACCCAAAAAGGCTTGTGGTGTTGATGGTATCCTTAATGAAATGATCAAATATACAGACAACAAATTCCAATTGGCTATACTAAAACTCTTTAACATCATCCTCAGCTCTGGCATCTTCCCCAATATTTGGAACCAAGGACTGATCACCCCAATCGGCAAAAGTGGAGATAAATTTGACCCCAATAACTACCGTGGAATATGCGTCAACAGCAATCTTAGGAAAATCCTCTGCATTATCATTAACAGCACTCGTACATTTCCTCAGTGAAAACAATGTACTGAGCAAATATCAAATTGGCTTTTTACCAAATTACCGTACAACAGACCACGTATTCACCCTGCACACCCTACATTTACATTTAAGTCATTTGGCAGACGCTCTTATCCAGAGCCCTAATAAGCAAACAAACAAATCAAACAAAGGAAAAGTCTTCTCATGCTTTGTTGATTTCAAAAAAGCCTTCGACTCAATTTGGCATGAGGGTCTGCTATACAAACTGATGGAAAGTGGTGTTGGGGGTAAAACATATGACATTATAAAATCCATGTACACAAACAACATGGGCAAAAAACACACATTTCATTCCACAGGCCCGTGGGGATCAACAAATTGGCTAGGGCAGTTGAACAGTCTGCAGCATCCGGCCTCACTCTACTAGAATCAGAAGTAAAATGTCTGTTTGCTGATGATCTGGTGCTTCTGTCACCAACCAAGGAGGGCCTACAGCAGCACCTTGATCTTCCTCTGCACAGATTCTGTCAGACTTGGGCCCTGACATTAAATCTCAATAAGACAAAAATAATGGTGTTGCAAAAAAGGTCTAGTTGCCAGGAGCACAAATACAAATTTAATCTAGACACCGTTTCCCTAGAGCACGGAAAAAACTATACATACCTCTGCTCTCTGACTGGGGTGGCAGGTAGCCTAGTGGGAGCGTTGGACTTATAACCAAAAGGCTGCAACATCAAATCCCCAAGCTGACAAGGTAAACATCTGTTGTTCTGCCCCTGGCAATTAACCCACTGTTCCTAGGCCGTCGTTGTAAATAGGAATTTGTTCATAACTCACTTGCCTGGTTAAATAAAAAATGAACATCAGCAACACAGGTAACTTCAACAAAACTGTGAACAATCTGAGAGACAAGGAACATACAATTTGACATATCAATTATTATCTGCCTACCTGTAGGGATGATACTTGAATCATTTGCCTTTATGGTCTGAGGTCTACTCACCAACCAAGAATTCACAAATGGGACGAACACCAAATTGAGACTCTGCATGCAGAATTCTGCAAAAATATCCTCTTGTGTTCACCAAATAGAGGAACCAATTCCTCTAGTAGAGGAACCAATTCCTCTCCTCATGGCTATGTCTACCTGTAGGGATGAGTCCTCTCCTCATGGCTTTGTCTACCTGTAGGGATGAGTCCTCTCCTCATGGCTTTGTCTACCTGTAGGGATGAGTCTTCTCCTCATGGCTATGTCTACCTGTAAGGATGAGTCCTCTCCTCATGGCTACATCTATCTGTAGGGATGAGTCCTCTCCTCATGGCTATGTCAACCTGTAGGGATAAGTTCTCTCCTCATGGCTTTGTCTACCTGTAGGGATGAGTCCTCTCCTCGTGGCTATGTCTACCTGTAGGGATGAGTCCTCTCCTCATGGCTACATCTACCTGTAGGGATGAGTCCTCTCCTCATGGCTATGTCTTCATGTAGGGATGAGTCCTCTCCTCATGACTGCGTCTACCTGTAGGGATGAGTTCTCTCCTCATGACTACGTCTACCTGTAGGGATGAGTTCTCTCCTCATGGCTACATCTACCTGTAGGGATGAGTCGTCTCCTTGTGGCTTTGTCTACCTGTAGGGATGAGTTCTCTCCTCATTACTACATCTACTTGTAGGGATGAGTTCTCTCCTCATGACTATGTCTACCTGTAGGGATGAGTCCTCTCCTCATGACTACGTCTACCTGTAGGGATGAGTCCTCTCCTCATGGTTACATCTACCTGTAGGGATGAGTTCTCTCCTCATGGCTACATCTACCTGTAGGGATGAGTTCTCTCCTCATGACTATGTCTACCTGTAGGGATGAGTCCTCTCCTCATGACTACGTCTACCTGTAGGGATGAGTCCTCTCCTCATGGCTACATCTATCTGTAGGGATGAGTCCTCTCCTCATGGCTATGTCAACCTGTAGGGATAAGTTCTCTCCTCATGGCTACATCTACCTGTAGGGATGAGTCGTCTCCTTGTGGCTTTGTCTACCTGTAGGGATGAGTTCTCTCCTCATGGCTATGTCACAAACAAACACACACAGGCAACACAGGACAGAACAGGATGCCTACACTGCACTAGCTGGCATGCAGTGGGACTTAATTGCTTATAATTGCTTATAATAATTGCTTTGTAACACACACACAGGCACTCAGGACACACACACACACAGGCACACAGGACACACACATACAGGCACGCAGGACACACACATACAGGCACGCAGGACAGACACATACAGGCACGCAGGACACAGACAGGACACATAAGATTCTGATAATTTAGTGTCAGCGTGCTATAGGGAATTAAAAAGGCTCTGAAACACAGAAGGTGATTAACAACAGGACCAGCATCCTCTTAAAGTAATCGATAAGGGCTGAAAGAGTCAATGAACAAGTAGATGGATGGTAGCATAACGTAGGAAGGCCTGGAGGGTGTGTGTGTGTGTGTGTGACAGCTGGGCTGGAGATATTTACCTCACCATGGTGGTAAGCTGGCAGGCGACAGTCTAGCGGGGATAGTGACTCCTCTGGGGAAAGGAGAGGAGGGGGTAGAGAGAGGAGAGGAGGGGATAGAGAGAGGAGAGGAGGAAATAGAGAGAGGAGAGGAAGGGATAGTGGGGGAGAGGAGGGGATAGAGGGAGGAGAGGAGGGGATAGAGGGAGGAGTGGAGGGGATAGAGGGAGGAGAGGAGGGGATAGAGGGAGGAGAGGAGGGGATAGAGGGAGGAGTGGAGGGGATAGAGGGAGGAGAGGAAGGGATAGAGGGAGGAGAGGAGGGGATAGAGGGAGGAGTGGAGGGGATAGAGGGAGGAGAGGAGGGGATAGAGGGAGGAGAGGAGGGGATAGAGGGAGGAGAGGAGGGGATAGAGGGAGGAGAGGAGGGGATAGTGGGAGAGAGGAGGGGATAGAGGGAGGAGAGGAGGAGGAAATAGAGAGAGGAGAGGAAGGGATAGTGGGGGAGAGGAGGGGATAGAGAGGGAGGAGAGGAGGGGATAGAGGGGAGGAGAGGAGGGGATAGAGGGAGGAGTGGAGGGGATAGAGGGAGGAGAGGAGGGGATAGAGGGAGGAGTGGAGGGGATAGAGGGAGGAGGGAGGGGATAGAGGGAGGAGAGGAGGGGATAGAGGGAGGAGAGGAGGGTTAGAGAGAGGAGAGGAGGGGATAGAGAGAGGAGAGGAGGGGATAGAGGGAGGAGAGGAGGGGATAGAGGGAGGAGAGGAGGGGATAGAGGGAGGAGTGGAGGGGATAGAGGGAGGAGAGGAGGGGATAGTGGGAGGAGAGGAGGGTTAGAGAGGGAGAGGGAGGGGATAGAGAGAGGAGAGGAGGGGATAGAGGGAGGAGAGGAGGGGATAGAGGGAGGAGTGGAGGGGATAGAGGGAGGAGAGGAGGGGATAGTGGGAGGAGAGGAGGGTTAGAGAGAGGAGAGGAGGGGATAGAGAGAGGAGAGGAGGGGATAGAGGGAGGAGAGGAGGGGATAGAGGGAGGAGAGGAGGGGATAGAGGGAGGAGTGGAGGGGATAGAGGGAGGAGAGGAGGGGATAGTGGGAGGAGAGGAGGGGATAGTGGGAGGAGAGGAGGGTTAGAGAGAGGAGAGGAGGGGATAGAGAGAGGAGAGGAGGAAATAGAGAGAGGAGAGGAAGGGATAGTGGGAGGAGAGGAGGGGATAGTGGGAGGAGAGGAGGGTTAGAGAGAGGAGAGGAGGGGATAGAGAGAGGAGAGGAGGAAATAGAGAGAGGAGAGGAAGGGATAGTGGGGGAGAGGAGGGGATAGAGGGAGGAGAGGAGGAAATAGAGGGAGGAGTGGAGGGGATAGTGGGAGGAGAGGAGGGGATAGAGGGAGGAGTGGAGGGGATAGAGGGAGGAGTGGAGGGGATAGAGGGAGGAGAGGAGGGGATAGAGAGAGGAGAGGAGGGGATAGAGGGAGGAGAGGAGGGGATAGAGAGAGGAGAGGAGGAAATAGAGAGAGGAGAGGAAGGGATAGTGGGGGAGAGGAGGGGATAGAGGGAGGAGTGGAGGGGATAGAGGGAGGAGAGGAGGAAATAGAGGGAGGAGTGGAGGGGATAGTGGGAGGAGAGGAGGGGATAGAGGGAGGAGTGGAGGGGATAGAGGGAGGAGAGGAGGAAATAGAGGGAGGAGTGGAGGGGATAGAGAGAGGAGAGGAGGAAATAGAGAGAGGAGAGGAAGGGATAGTGGGGGAGAGGAGGGGATAGAGGGAGGAGTGGAGGGGATAGAGGGAGGAGAGGAGGAAATAGAGGGAGGAGTGGAGGGGATAGTGGGAGGAGAGGAGGGGATAGAGGGAGGAGTGGAGGGGATAGAGGGAGGAGTGGAGGGGATAGAGGGAGGAGAGGAGGGGATAGAGAGAGGAGAGGAGGAAATAGAGAGAGGAGAGGAAGGGATAGTGGGGGAGAGGAGGGGATAGAGGGAGGAGTGGAGGGGATAGAGGGAGGAGTGGAGGGGATAGAGGGAGGAGAGGAGGGGATAGTGGGAGGAGAGGAGGGTTAGAGAGAGGAGAGGAGGGGATAGAGAGAGGAGAGGAGGGGATAGAGGGAGAGGAGGAGATAGAGGAGAGGGTAGGGGGAGAAGAGGGGGTAGAGGGAGAGGAGGGGATAGAGGGAGAGGAGGAGATAGAGGGAGAGGAGGGGATAGAGGGAGAGGAGGGGATAGAGGGAGAGGAGGGGATAGAGGAGAGGGTAGGGGGAGAGGAGGGAATAGAGGGAGAGGAGGGGATAGAGGGAGAGGAGGGAATAGAGGAGAGGGTATGGGGAGAAGAGGGGGTAGAGGGAGAGGAGGGGATAGAGGGAGAGGAGGGGATAGATGGAGAGGAGGGGATAGAGGGGGTAGGGGGAGAGGAGGGGATAAAGGGGGTCGGGAGAAAGGAGGGGATAGAGGGTGTAGAGGGAGAGGAAGGGATAGAGGGAGAGGAGGGGATAGAGGGAGAGGAGGGAATAGAGGGGGTAGGGGAGAGGAGGGGATAAAGGGGGTAGGGGGAGAGGGGGGATAGAGGGAGAGGAGAGAATAGAGGGGGTAGGGGGAGAGGAGGGGATAAAGGGGGTCGGGAGAAAGGAGGGGATAGAGGGTGTAGAGGGAGAGGAAGGGATAGAGGGAGAGGAGGGGATAGAGGAGAGGGTAGAAGGAGAGGAGGGGATATAGGGAGAGGAGAGAATAGAGGAGAGGGTAGAGGGAGAGGAGAGAATAGAGGAGAGGGTAGAGGGAGAGGAGAGAATAGAGGAGAGGGTAGAGGGAGAGGAGGGGATAGAGGGAGGAGAGGGAGAGGAGGGTATAGAGGGAGAGGAGGGGATAGAGGAGAGGGTAGAGGGAGAGGAGGAGATAGAGGAGAGGGTAGAGGGAGAGGAGGGGATAGGGTAGAGGGAGAGGAGGGGATATAGGGGGTAGGGGGAGAGGAGTGGCTAGAGGGGCTAGAGGGTGAGAAGGGGATAGAGGGGGTAGAGTGAGAGGAGGGGCTAGAGGGTGTAGAGGGAGAGAAGGGGATAGAGGGGGTAGAGGGAGAGGAGGTGATAGAGGGGGTAGAGGGGGTAGGGGAGAGGAGGGGCTAGAGGGGGTAGAGGGAGAGGAGGGGAGTAGAGGGAGAGGACTGGATAGAGGGGGGTAGAGGGAGAGGAGGTGATATATGTGGTAGAGGGAGAAGAGGGGGCAGAGGGGAGGGTAGATGGAGAGGAGGAGATAGAGGGGGGTGTCGTGTCTTTGGCTATGCCGGATTAAGTGATATGACATGCTATTCTATAAAATCCTTTTCTCTGTAATTAATATTACCTGATTGAGCTAGTCATGTAAATGTAATTAACTAGAAAGTCGGGGCACCACAAAATAATATTTATAGTGCTGTTATCTTCCGAATAAACTCTTAAAGACCTAGTAATATTTTACATCAATTGCAGTCAATATTACTCATCAACTTATTTCAGTCTCATCTGAAAGTTGTAAATTCTTCACGAACCCTGGCTAACAAGTTGAATCAGCAATACAAAATTAATTAATTATTTACTAAATACCTAACTAATCACACAGAATTACACATACACAGAATTAATCATAACTTGATTACAAATGACATCATAAAGGAAAACGTCCCTAGCGGGAGGAACAGATATGACTGCTTGTTACACAAAAGAAAAGGGGCTGGGCTTGAGTGAAAGAACGGGAAGACTGAGGAACAAAAGGAAGAAGCTGGGCTATCATAAATACAGTATCTTATGCATTCTAAAATACCGCCCATTTGGAAAAGGAAAATGCAATAAATATTTACTCTGTGCTGCGCTTCAGTAGGTTGGTGGTAGATGGAAGGCCGTGTTGCCAAACCGAGTCCTTTGAAGAATGTCTCTGCTGGTAAATTGGAAACATTGTAGTAACGTTGTTACTGTGTGTTCTTTCCTAGCCCACGTTTGCAGCTGCTGTTGCTAACTCAACTGCTAGGAGGTATCACTTCTGTAGTGAATAAGAGTTCAAAGTTCATACCATTCGCATCCAAAGCTCACGCTGATGTTGGCTTCGTTCTGTAGTTATTATCTGAACCATTCTGACATCGGACCGTCGTCCTCACATCCTCGGAACAGGAGGTTCCATTTTCATCAAGGCTTTATGTAGTGGAGGTAGAAGGGTGTGTCTGAAAAGTGATAAGGATGAGTTGAGCAGAGCCCTAACCTTATGAAAACCAAAATCTCTCATTTGGAGGCTAAAATTACGTTTAATATTTTCACCAAAATGTTTATATTCAAACATTTAAATTGAACAACAATTCCATGTGAATCTGATAACTACAATGTGCAGACTTTCCACTGTAGAGTTTATGTAATCCTATCATTGATGAGAATGTCTCAGATGACAACCTAACTGACATTATATTCATTAAGTACCAACACATATGTTCAACTGGTCGGATTACCAGAATATAGTTCATTTCCCCCCACCTTCTGATGTTCCCAGAATTTCTATGTTAACCAAGGGTTTTGCAAATGTAACATCAGGACGGTAGAGAGAGGAAAAAGGGGGGAGAGGTTTATTTATGACTGTCATAAACCTACCCCCAGGCCAACGTCATGACAGGGGGTAGAGGAAGAGGAGGGGAAAGAGAGGAGGGTAGAGGGAGAGGAGGGAAAGAGGGGAGGGTAGAGGGAGAGGAGGGGAAAGAGGGGAGGGTTGAGGGAGAGGGGGGGAAAGAGGGGAGGGTAGAGGGAGAGGAGGGGCTGGGCTGGGTAGATGGAGAGGAGGGGAAAGAGGGGGTGTAGAGGGAGAGGAGGGGAAAGAGGGGAGGGTAGAGGGAGAGGAGGGGAAAGAGGGGGTGTAGAGGGAGAGGAGGGGAAAGAGGGGGTGTAGAGGGAGAGGAGGGGAAAGAGGGGAGGGTAGAGGGAGAGGAGGGGAAAGAGGGGGTGTAGAGGGAGAGGAGGGGAAAGAGGGGGTATAGAGGGAGAGGAGGGGAAAGGGGAGGGTAGAGGGAGAGGAGGGGAAAGAGGGGAGGGTTGAGGGAGAGGAGAGGAAAGAGAGGGTATAGAGGGAGAGGAAAATTTATTTCATGATTCATAGCCTGACTAAATATGTAAAGTCTATGTTCTCTTAGCGAATGGTTAGTCAGATGGGAAGAAATCTGGACCTACTGCATGACTTTCTTAATAAAGACAGAGACCAATCAGTCTGTCAGATCCTTCCATCACCTTCACTCCATCACCTTTCCTATATCCCTCCTTCCCTCCATCACCTTCCCTCCATCACCTTCCCCCCATTACCTTCCCTATATCCCTCCTTCCCTCCATCACCTTCCCTCCATAACCTTCCCTATATCCCTCCTTCCCTCCATCACCTTCACTATATCCCTCCTTCCCTCCATCACCTTCCCTATATCCCTCCTTCCCTCCATCACCTTCCCTATATCCCTCCTTCCCTCCATTACCTTCCCTCCATCACCTTCCCTCCATCCCTCTCTCTCATCATTCCTCCATCTCACCTTCCCTATATCCCTCCCTCCCTCCATCACCTTCCCTCCATAACCTTCCCTATATCCCTCCTTCCCTCCATCACCTTCCCTATATCCCTCCTTCCCTCTATCACCTTTCCTATATCCCTCCATCACCTTCCCCCCATTACCTTCCCTATATCCCTCCTTCCCTCCATCACCTTCCCTCCATCACCTTCCCTCCCTCACCTTCCCTCCATCACCTTCACTATATCCCTCCTTCCCTCCATCACCTTCACTATATCCCTCCTTCCCTCCATCACCTTCCCTATATCCCTCCTTCCCTCTATCACCTTTCCTATATCCCTCCATCACCTTCCCCCCATTACCTTCCCTATATCCCTCCTTCCCTCCATCACCTTCCCTCCATCACCTTCCCTCCCTCACCTTCCCTCCATCACCTTCACTATATCCCTCCTTCCCTCCATCACCTTCCCTATATCCCTCCTTCCCTCCATCACCTTTCCTATATCCCTCCTTCCCTCCATCACCTTCCCTCCATCACCTTCCCCCCATTACCTTCCCTATATCCCTCCTTCCCTCCATCACCTTCCCTCCATAACCTTCCCTATATCCCTCCTTCCCTCCATCACCTTCCCTCCATAACCTTCCCTATATCCCTCCTTCCCTCCATCACCTTCCCTATATCCCTCCTTCCCTCCATCACCTTCCCTCCATCACCTTCCCTCCCTCACCTTCCCTCCATCACCTTCACTATATCCCTCCTTCCCTCCATCACCTTCCCTATATCCCTCCTTCCCTCCATCACCTTCCCTATATCCCTCCTTCCCTCCATTACCTTCCCTCCATCACCTTCCCTCCTTCCCTCTCCCTCATCATTCCTCCATCTCACCTTCCCTATATCCCTACTTGCCTCTCTCTCTCATCATTCCTCCATCTCACCTTCCCTCCATCCCTACTTCCCTCTCTCTCAAATCAAATCAAATTTTATTTGTCACATACACATGGTTAGCAGATGTTAATGCGAGTGTAGCGAAATGCTTGTGCTTCTAGTTCCGACAATGCAGTAATAACCAACAAGTAATCTAACTAACAATTCCTAATCTACTGTCTTATACACACACGTGTAAGGGGATAAAGAATATGTACATAAAGATATATGAATGAGTGATGGTACAGAGCAGCATAGGCAAGATACAGTAGTTGGTATCGAGTACATTATATACATATGAGATGAGTATGTAAACAAAGTGGCATAGTTAAAGTGGCTAGTGATACATGTATTACATAAAGATGCGGTAGATGATATAGAGTACAGTATATACGAATACATACGAGATGAATAATGTAGGGTATGTAAACATTATATTAGGTAGCATTGTTTAAAGTGGCTAGTGATATATTTTACATAAATTCCCATCAATTCCCATTATTAAAGTGGCTCGAGTTGAGTCAGTGTGTTGGCAGCAGCCACTCAATGTTAGTGGTGGCTGTTTAACAGTCTGATGGCCTTGAGATAGAAGCTGTTTTTCAGTCTCTCGGTCCCAGCTTTGATGCACCTGTCCTGACCTCGCCTTCTGGATGATAGCGGGGTGAACAGGCAGTGGCTCGGGTGGTTGTTGTCCTTGATGATCTTTATGGCCTTCCTGTAACATCGGGTGGTGTAGGTGTCCTGGAGGGCAGGTAGTTTGCCCCCGGTGATGCGTTGTGCAGGTCACTACCCTCTGGAGAGCCTTTTTTTTCACCTTTATTTAACCAGGTAGGCTAGTTGAGAACACCTTTATTTAACCAGGTAGGCTAGTTGAGAACAAGTTCTCATTTACAACTGCGACCTGGCCAAGATAAAGCATAGCAGTGTGAACAGACAACACAGAGTTACACATGGAGTAAACAATTAACAAGTCAATAACACAGTAGAAAAAAGGGGACTTTATATACATTGTGTGCAAAAGGCATGAGGAGGTAGGCGAATAATTACAATTTTGCAGATTAACACTGGAGTGATAAATGATCAGATGGTCATGTACAGGTAGAGATATTGGTGTGCAAAAGAGCAGAAAAGTAAATAAATAAAAACAGTATGGGGATGAAGTAGGTGAAAATGGGTGGGCTATTTACCAATAGACTATGTACAGCTGCAGCGATCGGTTAGCTGCTCAGATAGCAGATGTTTGAAGTTGGTGAGGGAGATAAAAGTCTCCAACTTCAGGGATTTTTGCAATTCGTTCCAGTCACAGGCAGCAGAGTATTGGAACGAAAGGCGGCCAAATGAGATGTTGGCTTTAGGGATGATCAGTGAGTTACACCTGCTGGAGCGTGTGCTACGGATGGGTGTTGCCATCGTGACCAGTGAACTGAGATAAGGCGGCGCTTTACCTAGCATGGACTTGTAGATGACCTGGAGCCAGTGGGTCTGGCGGCGAATATGTAGTGAGGGCCAGCCAACTAGAGCATACAAGTCGCAGTGGTAGGTGGTATAAGGTGCTTTAGTGACAAAACGGATGGCACTGTGATAAACTGCATCCAGTTTGCTGAGTAGAGTGTTGGAGGCAATTTTGTAGATGACATCGCCGAAGTCGAGGATCGGTAGGATAGTCAGTTTTACTAGGGTAAGTTTGGCGGCGTGAGTGAAGGAGGCTTTGTTGCGGAATAGAAAGCCGACTCTTGATTTGATTTTCGATTGGAGATGTTTGATATGACAACACCACTTCTCCTGTTCATCGCTGTCTGTAGCTGCTAACGCAACACCACTTCTCCTGTTCATCGCTGTCTGTTGCTGCTAACACAACACCACTTCTCCTGTTCATCGCTGTCTGTAGCTGCTAACACAACACCACTTCTCCTGTTCATCGCTGTCTATAGCTGCTAACACAACACCACTTCTCCTGTTCATTGCTGTATGTAGCTGCTAACACAACACCACTTCTCCTGTTCATCGCTGTATGTAGCTGCTAACACAACACCACTTTTCCTGTTCATCACTGTCTGTAGCTGCTACAGCTCCAATCCACTTGGGATCCACTGGTGCTCTTCTCATTGCCCATATTTGTTGTATATCTGCAATATATTTGTTTACTTCATTTCATATGTATTTATTGTATGTATTTATACAGCGTGTGTGTGTGTGTGTGTGTGTGTGTGTGTGTCCCTTGACTGTTTTGCTTTTATTTATTTATTATTATTTTTTACCTTTTACACTAGTTTATTTAGCAGACATGATTTGCTGAGAAACAGGTCCTCCTATATGCTTAATTTAGAGTTCTTAATGTAACGTTAGTTGTTCTACAAACATTGGGCTATGTGTTTTGATGTATGTGTTGTCACATTGTAAGTCTGCATGATGAGACTAATGACGGTGTGAATAAAGTCACTTGAAAGACATGACCTCTGCTTTGTCTTTATGCTGTACACAGTTCATCAGTCTCTCATTCACAATTTGACAAGCGCTTGATAATGCCTAGAATTACACGGCGGAATCCCCTTTGTGTGGCCGTAATTTACCCCCCGCCCCAAAAAAAATCCATTCATTTTGCAGGAAGTGGTCTTTGTGCCCTTCTCCCAGAGTGCTGAGCGCCCCGAATCACCTCTCAGTCACGTGTCTCTCCGTGACGTGATCAGGTCTATCTCACTGGCTATAAGTGAAGAGCGACACATCAGTGATGCAACTGCGCGTGACCTTATCCAATTCAGAGGTGCATATGTCATCAGCCAATAAGATGAGTAGGCTTAACAAACAGGAAAAGCACTAGCCTCTGTCAATCTACAGTCCCCCATTGTACAAAAGCCGACCTATTCTGTGCAATAAATAAATATTCCAAACATAGTCTGGGACAGTTGTGGGATGTGAAATAGCCCAAATTAATACAACCACCAGCATTAAAAATATATATTTTACGGAATGTGGCTGACGGAACAGTTCAGAAGTTTAGCATAAAATGTCAATAAACTATGAGGCTATTTCTTCACATTATAAGCACAGCAATGCACACATGTTATTAGGCTATAAGCGTGAAAGTTCCATTAGCGGAAAACACCATTATCAAAAGTGACCATCAATGTGATTATGAAGGTAATGCGTTTATTATAAAGGTGCATTTTTTATGGAGAAAATTATCTTCCCCAAACTTGAAACTCATGTGCTGCTTATGTTTGCCAGTTAGGCTCTACAGCCCTTGTAAAACAGATTAATGTGCTTAATGTCATCTATGTACGAGGAATTTGACTGCCTTCATGACTCGTGACCACTGGCGTGGCGGTAATACGGTCACCACAACAGCCCTGGTCTGAACACCCCACCACAACAGCCCTGTTCTAAACTCCATCCCACCACAACAGCCCTGGTCTGAACACCCCACCACAACAGCCCTGGTCTGAACATCCCACCACAACAGCCCTGGTCTGAACATCCCACCACAACAGCCCTGGTCTGAACATCCCACCACAACAGCCCTGGTCTGAACACCCCACCACAACAGCCCTGGTCTGAACACCCCACCACAACAGCCCTGGTCTGAACATCCCACCACAACAGCCCTGGTCTGAACACCCCACCACAACAGCCCTGGTCTGAACTCCATCCCACCACAACAGCCCTGGTCTGAACATCCCACCACAACAGGCAGAAATGTCAGGCAGCTCTTACATTTCATTATCATCATTTTTATAATTTCACAGTATTATTCCAACTTTATAGTTTGGAAATATAAAATATCAGACAAATCACATTCTGCACTGGGCCTTTAAGTACTTATTATTATTTAACAAGGCAAGTCAGTTAAGAACAAATTATTATTTACAATGACGGCCTCGGAACTGCCTTGTTCAGGGGCAGAACGACAGATTTTTACCTTGTCAGCTTGAGGAATTTGATCTAACAACCTTTCAGTCACTGCCCCAATGCTCTAGGTCTTTAAGTACTTTTTTATTTTATTTAACCTTTATTTAACAAGTCAGTTAAGAACGTATTGCTTATCCATGCCAGTTCAAATCAAATCCAAATGTTATTTGTCACATGTATCGAATACAACAGTGAAATGCTTACTTACAAGCCCTTAATCAACAATGCAGTTTTAAGAAAAATACCTGCTAAATAAATAAAAAAATTACAAAAATAATATATATCAAATATATTTTTTATCAGCAGCATCAGAGCTTGGAGAAGCATAATTCCCGAGACTGAACGGTACTCAGCACATGTAATTAATCTGAAACATTTTCACTAGAGATTAAAAACCAAAGAAGAGTGTGCTTGGCAGAGGCATCAAGTCATAACACAGCCCCAGACTGGAACAGTGTCTATTTGTCACTACGCCCCAAACACATATACCTGGTTCACCTATGGGGTCATACCGAGCCAAACCGAGCCGAGCCGAGCCGAGCCAAACCGAGCCAAACATTACTGGTTTACCAAGGTTACGCATCTACCATAGTTGCTGGAAGGAACATTGTGAAAAGAAAATATTTCAGTATGGTTCAGATCGGTCCTATAGTGTGAATCAGTATATATCTTTCTGTCAGAATTAGGCCCACACAGAGATTCAGCCAGCCTGACCAAGCAGATAACTCAGATATCTGTAGTGCTGCCTACTGCTCTCTGACTAGTAATAAGAAATGGGAAAACCTCAAAGATTCTCTCTGTTTTCTGTCTCAAAATGAACAAAAGCAGATACAGAAATCATATGTATTTGGGTCATTTTCAAACATGCAAGCGAGCTCTGCTTCTCTAAAACGTTGTGTTATCAGTCTTCAGTCTTGCATCTTGTATCAAATAAGTATTGGTTTTATTTTATTCCACGTTGCAGATGCTCTGAAAGACGAGTTTCTGTTTTAAAAAAATAATCTAACGCCTCTATAGGAATTTAGATGCCAGGGTCATTTCCAAATGAGAAACATTCGATCTGTCCTTGTATCGTTCAGTGGATTTAAACGACCCAATAAAAAAAATATTACCGCAGTAGTTCAATGAACATTAGAGCAAAGTTTTATGGACAGTATTTTGTTTTTAACAGTTTACAAAAGGATGGAAACTAAGCAAAATGAATCGCAGGAATCAAAGGATATTATTCTCTTATTGACTGTCAATTTCTCTCTTCTCTCCATATCTCTTTCTCATTCACATCTCTCTCCAGTTGTATTGCATTTTCCTCCATCTTATTAACCCCTAGTCAGCCAGTCTCATAGGCTACATGCCAAATGGCACCCTATTCCCTATGGGCCCCGGTCACCATGGGCCCCGGTCACTATGGGCCCCGGTCACTATGGGCCCTGCTCACTATGAAGTGAATAGGGTGCAATTTAATACACAGTCATCACCTGATGCAGCAGTGATCTTCATTAGTCCAAGGCCAGTATGGGTCAAGGGAGCATTCTGAGAACACACACAAACACACACAAGGATGCACACACACACATAGACACACATACACACACACACACACACGCGTTGAGGAAAAAAGATTGGTTATTTCCTGCCCAGCCAATATCCTGTAAGACTGACCTTCTCAACCCTGAGGAGAGCTGAGGGGGAGAGAGAGAGAGAGAGAGAGGGAGAGAGAGAGAGAGAGAGGGATAGAGGGAGAGAGAGAGAGAGAGGGAGAGAGAGAGAGAAATGCAGAGAGAGAGAGAGGGAGAGAGGGAGAGAGGGAGAGAGAGAGAGAGAGAGAAATGGAGAGAGAGAGAGAGAAATGGAGAGAGAGAGAGAGAAATGGAGAGAGAGAGAGAGAAATGGAGAGAGAGAGAGAGAAATGGAGAGAGAGAGAGAGAGAGAGAAATGGAGAGACAGAACAGGGTAATGGAAATAGAAAAGGAGTTTCTAGACAGACAGACAGACAGGCAGGCAGGCAGGCAGACAGACAGACAGACAGACACCTCTGAATGATTGATAGATGGTGTAGGCACCAGGGTTAAGAGCCAGACAGCAATAGGGTTCAGGAAGATTACTTCAGACACACTGTACCTTTACCTCCTACACACACACACACACACACACACACACACACACACACACACACACACACACACACACACACACACACACACACACACACACACACACACACACACACACACACACACACACACACACACACACACACACACACACACGTACGGAGTATACACACACACACACACACACGTACGGAGTATACACGCACGCACGCAAACACACACACACACACACACACACACACACACACACACACACACACACACACACGTACGGAGTATACACACACACACACGTACGGAGTATACACGCACGCATGCAAACACACACACACACACACACACACACACACACACACACACACACAGTGGACAGAGGTTGATGTTCAATGAGTGGACAGAGGTTGATGTTCAATGAGTGGACAGAGGCTGATGTTCAATGAGGGGACAGAGGTTGATGTTCAATGAGTGGACAGAGGTTGATGTTCAATGAGTAGACAGAGGTTGATGTTCAATGAGTGGACAGAGGTTGATGTTCAATGAGTGGACAGAGGTTGTGGTTCAATGAGTGGACAGAGGTTGTGGTTCAATGAGTGGACAGAGGTTGTGGTTCAATGAGTGGACAGAGGTTGTGGTTCAATGAGTGGACAGAGGTTGTGGTTCAATGCGTGGACAGAGTTTTTTGGGGAGGGGGTGACAGAGTGTTTTTTTGGGGAGGGGGGTGACAGAGTGTTTTTTTTTTGGGGGGGGTGACAGAGTGGGTTTTTTTTGGGGGGGGGGTGACAGAGTGTTTTTTTTTTTTGGGGGGGGGGGTGACAGAGTGTTTTTTTTGGGGGGGGGGGGTGACAGAGTGTTTTTTTTTGGGGGGGGGTGACAGAGTGTTTTTTTGGGGGGGTGACAGAGTGTTTTTTTTTTGGGGGGGGGGGTGACAGAGTAATTTATACCACAGTAGGGCAGAGATTATTATACACATAAGATGTCTTTCGTCATGAATCAGGACATATACAGTTGAAGTCGGAAGTTTACATACACCTTAGCCAAATACATTTAAACTCAGTTTTTCACAATTCCTGTAATTTAATCCTAGTAAACATTCCCTCTCTTAGGTCAGTAGCATAGTGGTTCGAGCATTGGACTAGTATCCGCAAGTTCAAACCCCTGAGTTGACAAGGTACAAATCTGTCGTTCTGCCCCTGAACAGGCAGTTAACCCACTGTTCCTTGGCCGTCATTGAAAATAAGAATTTGTTCTTTTAACTGACTTGCCTAGTTAAATAAAGGTAAAATAAAATTTAAATAAAAAGTTAGTTTTTTACAATTCCTGACATTTAATCTGAGTAAAAATTCCCTTTCTTAGGTCAGTTAGGATCATCACTTCATTTTAGGAATGTGAAATTTCAGAATAGTAGTCGAGAGATTGATTTATTTCTTTCATCACATTCCCAGTGGGTCAGAAGTTTACATACACTCAATTAGTATTTGGTAGCATTGCCTTTAAATTGTTGGGTCAAACATTTGGGTAGCCGTCCACAAGCTTCCCACAATAAGTTGGGTGAATTTTGGCCATTTCCTCCTTACAGAGCTGGTGTAACTGAATCAGGTTTGTAGGCCTTCCTGCTCGCACACACTGTTTCAGTTCTGCCCACAAATTGTCTTTGGGATTGAGGTCAGGGCTTTGTCATGGCCACTCCAATACCTTGACTTTGTTGTCCATTTTGCCACAACTTTGGAAGTGTGCTTGGGGTCATTGTCGATTTGGAAGACACATTCGCGACCAAGCTTTGACTTCCTGACTGATCTCTTGAGATGTTGCTTCACTATATCCACATAATTGTCCATCCTCATGATGTCACCTATTTTTTGAAGTGCACCAGTCCCTCCTGCAGCAAAGCACCCCCACAACATGATGCTGCCACCCCCACAACATGATGCTGCCACCCCCACAACATGATGCTGCCACCCCCGTCCTTCACGTTTGGGATGGTGTTCTTCGGCTTGCAAGCCTCCCCCTTTTTCCTCCAAACATGATGATGGTTATTATCACCAAACAGATCTATTTTTGCTTCATCAGACCAGAAGACATTTCTCCAAAAACTACGATCTTTGACCCCATGTGCAGTTGCAAACCGTATTCTGGCTTTTTATAGCGGTTTTGAAGCCGTGACTTCTTCCTTGCTAAGCAGCCTTTCAGGTTATGTCGATGTAGGACTCGTTTTCCTGCGTATATAGATACATTTGTACCTGTTTCCTCCATCGTTTTCACAAGGTCCTTTGCTGTTGTTTTGTGATTGATTTGCACTTTTCGCACCAAAGTACGTTCATCTCTAGGAGACAGAACGCTTCTCCTTCCTGAGTGGTATGACGGCTGCATGGTCCCATGGTGTTTATACTTGTGTACTATTGTTTGTTCAGATGAATGTGGTACCTTCAGGCGTTTGGAAATTGCTCCCAAGTATGAATCTGACTTGTGGAGATCTACAGTTCTTTTTCTGAGGTCTTGGCTGATTTCTTGTGATTTTCCCATGATGTCAAGCAAAGAGGCACTGAGGTTTAAGGTAGGCCTGAAATACATCCACAGGTACACCTCCAATTGACTCAAATGATGTTAATCAGAAGCTTGTAAAGCTACTAAAGGCTCAGTGAGCACAACATTGCCAGTGAGAAGGGTAGACACAGGAAAACCTGGCTCCCTGTAGAGGAAAGGCTGTGCAACCACTGCACCACAGCAGAACCTGGCTCCCTGTAGAGGAAAGGCTGTGTAACCACTGCACCACAGCAGAACCTGGCTCCCTGTAGAGGAAAGGCTGTGTAACCACTGCACCACAGCAGAACCTGTCTCCCTGTAGAGGAAAGGCTGTCCAACCACTGCACCACAGCAGAACCTGTCTCCCTGTAGAGGAAAGGCTGTGCAACCACTGCACCACAGCAGAACCTGGCTCCCTGTAGAGGAAAGGCTGTGTAACCACTGCACCACAGCAGAACCTGGCTCCCTGTAGAGGAAAGGCTGTGTAACCACTGCACAACAGCAGAACCTGGCTCCCTGTAGAGGAAAGGCTGTCCAACCACTGCACCACAGCAGAACCTGGCTCCCTGTAGAGGAAAGGCTGTGCAACCACTGCACCACAGCAGAACCTGGCTCCCTGTAGAGGAAAGGCTGTGCAACCACTGCACCACAGCAGAACCTGGCTCCCTGTAGAGGAAAGGCTGTGTAACCACTGCACCACAACAGAACCTGGCTCCCTGTAGAGGAAAGGCTGTGTAACCACTGCACCACAGCAGAACCTGAGATGGAGCTGCATTTCCTGACAAAATATAAAAAATATAAAACAATTAGAGGGTGTCATTTCCCCAAATTTGACACACTTATTCAAGGTTTCAAAGACGTCTCTGATGAGAGTAGGCTACCCGTCCTGTTGGGGGAAGATGCAAAGAGCTGTGGTTTGGCAGCGCACTACATTGCTGCCTGCTATAAGATGAGGGACAGTGTCTGACAGACCAATCAACCTCCACATGTCCTCTACTGTATGCTTATTGTTATTGTTGAATGTATGGTTATTTTGACCCTTGGTTACTTGTTGTTACTCTTGTCATGTTGACAATTTAGATTCTTATTATTTTCATATTGTAAATATCCAAAGTAAGCTTCGGCAATATGTACATTGTTACGTCATGCCAATAAAGCAAATTGAATAGAGAGAGAGAGAGAGAGAGAGGGAGACAGACAGACAGACAGACAGACAGACAGACAGACAGACAGATTATTTTTTCTCTCTTTCAGAGAAACAAATAATGACAGTCCTGACATGACACCAGTGCGATGTCGACATGCTCTCACAATACAGATATGCAGATATGTTTATAAGTATGATTTAAATAATGGTTGTATGTAATGTAACGAGGTTTCTTACCAGAGATTAAGTCCCAAATGGCCCCCCATTCCCTATGTAGTGTTGATTCCCTATGTAGTGGTGATTCCCTATGTAGTGGTGATTCCTCCTGTAGTGGTGATTCCTCCTGTAGTGGTGGTTCCCTATATAGTGGTGATTCCCTATGTAGTGGTGATTCCTCCTTTAGTGGTGATTCCCTATGTAGTAGTAATTCCCTATGTAGTGGTGATTCCTCCTTTAGTGGTGATTCCCTATGTAGTAGTAATTCCCTATGTAGTGGTGATTCCCTATGTAGTGGTGATTCCCTATGTATTGGTGATTCCTCCTTTAGTGGTGATTCCCTATGTAGTAGTAATTCCCTATGTAGTGGTGATTCCTCCTTTAGTGGTGATTCCCTATGTAGTAGTAATTCCCTATGTAGTGGTGATTCCCTATGTAGTGGTGATTCCCTATGTAGTGGTGATTCCTCCTTTAGTGGTGATTCCCTATGTAGTAGTAATTCCCTATGTAGTGGTGATTCCTCCTTTAGTGGTGATTCCCTATGTAGTAGTAATTCCCTATGTAGTGGTGATTCCCTATGTAGTGGCGATTCCCTATGTAGTGGTGATTCCCTATGAAGTGGTGACTCCCTATGTAGTGGTGATTCACTATGTAGTGGTGATTCACTATGTAGTGGTGATTTTCTATGTAAAACCAC
The DNA here is from genome assembly GCF_036934945.1 of Oncorhynchus masou masou. NCBI lineage: Eukaryota > Metazoa > Chordata > Actinopteri > Salmoniformes > Salmonidae > Oncorhynchus > Oncorhynchus masou. Next base: position 9,242,317 of record NC_088217.1, read on the forward strand.
CGGCACGGGAGAAAGCTGTCAGTAACATGTCAACAAACATCAGCTTTCCAAACATGACTATTTTCTGTGTGAATTTCCCATTTATTGAATCAAATAAATAGCTTGAATACACATATTCCCCTAGAAACCCTTCCTCTCACCCTTCCTCTCACCTGTACTAACCCTTCCTCTCACCTGTACTACCCCTTCCTGGTCACCTATACTAACCCTTCCTCTCACCTGTACTAACCCTTCCTCTCACCTGTACTAACCCTTCCTCTCACCTGTGCTAACCCTTCCTCTCACCTGTACTAACCCTTCCTCTCACCTGTACTAACCCTTCCTCTCACCTGTACTAACCCTTCCCCTCACCTGTGCTAACCCTTCCTCTCACCTGTGTTAACCCTTCCTCTCACCTGTGCTAACCCTTCCTCTCACCTGTACTAACCCTTCCTCTCACCTGTGTTAACCCTTCCTCTCACCTGTGCTAACCCTTCCTCTCACCTGTACTAACCCTTCCTCTCACCTGTACTAACCCTTCCTCTCACCTGTGCTAACCCTTCCCCTCACCTGTGCTAACCCTTCCTCTCACCTGTGTTAACCCTTCCTCTCACCTGTACAAACCCTTCCTCTCACCTGTGTTAACCCTTCCTCTCACCTGTGCTAACCCTTCCTCTCACCTGTGCTAACCCTTCCTCTCACCTGTACTAACCCTTTCTCTCACCTGTACTAACCCTTCCTCTCACCTGTACTAACCCTTCCTCTCACCTGTACTAACCCTTCCTGGTCACCTGTACTAACCCTTCCTCTCACCTGTACTATAACCCTTCCTCTCACCTGTACTAACCCTTCCCCTCACCTGTGTTAACCCTTCCTGGTCACCTGTGTTAACCCTTCCTGGTCAAAAATAACCCTTGCCCCATGATACACAACACAAAACGTCTCCTACACCCTATATAGTGACCTACTTTTGACCAGAGTGCAATTTGGGATGCACCCCTAGTTTATATGTCATCCGTAAGGTTATCATGGCCAATCCTTTCAATGCTTTACTGTCTTCTTTTAGAACTGAATCTGTCTGCAGATCTGTGTGTGTGTGTGTGTGTGTGTGCACATGTTCACGTGTATCTGAGCCTATACATGGAAATGCAGTGTGTGTCTGCGATTTGTTCATGTGCGCGCGCGCGTGTGTGTGTGTGTGTCTGTGTGTGTGTGTGTGTGTGTGTGTGTGTGTGTGTGCATGTAGCGCATGTAAACGTTGTTGGCAGGGCTGTCAGTCTATATGCAGGGGGGCAGCATGTGTTTTCCTCCTGTGTCCCGGCCGTGATGCTGGGTTGATGACTAGCTGGCTGTGTGGTGTAGTACGAAGGATTCCCTGTTTTTACTGTCCAGCCACCCTTGCTCGCGCACACACACACGCACGCACGCACGCACACACACACACACACACACACACACACACACACACACACACACACACACACACACACACACACACACACACACACACACAGACACACACACACACACACACACACACACACACACACACGCTGTCTCTACTCCATTGCAGGCCGTCTTATAAATCTCCTTTGGCCATAAGGCCCTCAAGGTCGCTAGGGCTTTTTACCTCTCAATCAGTCCCCCAGACTTTCACATGCTGTAGCTCTCTGCAGGGCGAGGTGTCTTTAACCTTTAACACCCAACAGCTAAGAGTCATAGCAGCCCTGTCGCACAAGATAAACTGCAGTGTTAGACATTTTTCCAGGTGCCGGGACATCAGCAGACGCCTTTTTATAGAACTAACATGAATATATTTTATAGAACTAACATTAATATATTTTATAGAACTAACATTAATATATTTTATAGAAATAACATGAGTGTGTTTTATAGAACTAACAATAATATATTTTATAGAACTAACATTAATATATTTTATAGAACTAACATTAATATATTTTATAGAACTAACATTAATATATTTTATAGAACTAACATGAATATATTTTATAGAACTAACATTAATATATTTTATAGAACTAACATTAATATATTTTATATAACCTACATTAATATACTTTATAGAACTAACATTACTATATTTTATATAACTAACATTAATATATTTTATATAACTTACATTAATATACTTTATAGAACTAACATGATTAACATATTTTATAGAACTAACAGGAATATATTTTATAGAACTTGTTAGTATTCATATGGTGTAGTATTGTCTGTGTTTCCTCTCCCACTATGTCTGCTGGCACTATGGGAATACGAGAATGCCATATTTTCTTTGAAAAGTTAACCTCTTCTACAGTAAACAACACTTTTTGGAATAGCAAAATGACATATTTTTAAAAGGGTTGACTTTCCCAGAGTCAGAGATCAGTTTGACTGCTCTACACTTAGAGAAGTACTCTCCTCTTCTTGTATAGTGGTGAAACAACACTTCCTGTGCTCAGTGTGCTAGCATCCTGGCAGTACTTCTGACATTACCATCCTCCTAATTACTGTGATCATCAACTCTGCCTTCAGAGAGAGGAGAGGAGGGGAGAGGATAGGAGAGGACAGGAGAGGAGAGGACAGGAGAGGAGAGGAGAGGAGGAGAGGAGGGGAGGGGAGAGGAGAGGAGAGGACAGGACAGGAGAGGAGAGGAGAGGAGAGGAGAGGAGAGGAGAGGAGAGGAGAGGAGAGGAGAGGAGAGGACAGGAGAGGACAGGAGATGAGAGGAGAGGAGAGGAGAGGAGAGGAGGAGAAGAGAGAACAGGACAGGAGGAGAGGACAGGGGGAGAAGAGAGGAGAGGACAGGAGGAGAGAACAGGACAGGAGGAGAGGACAGGGGGAGAAGATAGGAGTGGACAGGAGGAGAGGAGAGGACAGGAGGAGAGGAGAAGAGAGGACAGGAGGAGAGAAGAGGACAGGAGGAGAGGAGAAGAGAGGACAGGAGGAGAGGAGAAGAGAGGACAGGAGGAGAGAAGAGAGGACAGGAGGAGAGAAGAGGACAGGAGGAGAGGAGAGGAGAGGACAGGAGGAGAGGAGAAGAGAGGACAGGAGGAGAGGAGAGGACGGGAGGAGAGAAGAGGACAGGAGGAGAGGAGAGGACAGGAGGAGAGGAGTTGAGAGGAGGAGAGGAGAGGACAGGAGGAGAGGAGTTGAGAGGAGGAGAGGAGAAGAGAGGACAGGAGGAGAGGAGTTGAGAGGAGGAACGGAGAAGAGAGGACAGGAGGAGAACAGAGGACAGGAGGAGAGGAGTTGAGAGGAGGAGAAGAGAGGACAGGAGGAGAGGAGTTGAGAGGAGGAGAGGAGAAGAGAGGACATGAGGAGAGGAGTTGAGAGGAGGAGAGGAGAAGAGAGGACATGAGGAGAGAAGTTGAGACGAGGAGAGGAGAAGAGGACAGGAGGAGAGGAGTTGAGAGGAGGAGAGGAGAAGAGAGGACAGGAGGAGAGGAGTTGAGAGGAGGAGAGGAGAAGAGAGGACAGGAGGAGAGGAGTTGAGAGGAGAAGAGAGGACAGGAGGAGAGGAGTTGAGAGGAGGAGAGGAGAAGAGAGGACAGGAGGAGAGGAGTTGAGAGGAGGAGAGGAGAAGAGAGGACAGGAGGAGAGGAGTTGAGAGGAGGAGAGGAGAGGACAGGAGGAGAGGAGTTGAGAGGAGGAGAGAAGAGAGGACAGGAGGAGAGGAGAAGAGAGGACAGGAGGAGAGGAGTTGAGAGGAGTTGAGAGGAGAGGAGAGGAGTTGAGAGGAGAGGAGAGGAGGAAAGCAGTTTCCTCTGCCTTCTCCCATCCCAGATCTCTGTCAGGCCCAGAGTTAGGTTAGATAAATCAAAGGCACGTTGTAGCCCTACAGGCAGCCTCTATCGCTCTCTTTCTCCCTCTGTCTCTCTCTGTCTATCTCTCTCCACTGTACAGCTCATCTCTTTAAATAGGGTCCAGTGTCACCCTCACTCAGACATGTGCCCATCTCGGCAGATTTCCCGCCCCCCCCCTCTCTCTTGTTCTCTCTCCCGCCCTCTCCCTTGCATGCTGCTCGCTGACAGACAGCATGCCAAGCCGTTGTGACATCATCACGGTAATCGAGGCACGGCAGCGTCCCCGTCAGAATGACAAACAGGAACTGTTTTTTACAACCACTCGGACGGCCTGTCCGTGAGGTCATCTGCCTGCCGTCCAATGTTGTGAATTAGAGCCTGCTTCCTAAATTGCACCCTATTCTCTATTTAGTGTACTACTTTAGACCAGGGCTGTGATCAAATGTAGTGCACTAATTTTGACCAGGGTACACTATAGGAAATAATGTTTCATTTGGGACAGAGACTTTTTCTGCCCAACCTCCAATGACGTGATTTAACTCACCGCAGATGGCGCTGCAGGTTTTTTAATCCAATCAGAAGGAGTTAAGTCGTCATCTAACTGCTAACCTGGAATCAATCACCAGTCACCTTGTAAACAAACTAAATCAAAAATACCAAGATTTATCAGAGTAAATGTTGGATGGAGGTACATTAAATATCCACTTTAGACTGCAGTGGGAAGATTGCTGTAAGTGTGGTTCAATCCTGGAAACCAAGGCTCTTTCCTGGAAACCAAGGCTCTTTCCTGGAAACCAAGGCTCTTTCCTGGAAACCAAGACTCTTTCCTGGAAACCAAGGCTCTTTCCTGGAAACCAAGACTCTTTCCTGGAAACCAAGGCTCTTTCCTGGAAACCAAGGCTCTTTCCTGGAAACCAAGACTCTTTCCTGGAAACCAAGTCTCTTTCCTGGAAACCAAGGCACTTTCCTGGAAACCAAGGCTCTTTCCTGGAAACCAAGGCTCTTTCCTGGAAACCAAGTCTCTTTCCTGGAAACCAAGTCTCTTTCCAGGAAACCAAGGCTCTTTCCTGGAAACCAAGTCTCTTTCCTGGAAACCAAGGCTCTTTCCTGGAAACCATGCTCGTTCCTGGAAACCAAGGCTCTTTCCTGGAAACCAAGTCTCTTTCCTGGAAACCAAGGCTCTTTCCTAGAAACCAAGAAACCATGTCTCTTTACTGGAAACCAAGACTCTTTCCTGGAAACAAAGACTCTTTCCTGGAAACCAAGGCTCTTTCCGGGAAACCAAGGCTCTTTCCTGGAAACATCAATCTTCTGGGCTGCATTTCATTCCATTTCCTCTGCTTTCAGTCACTCTGTTCCCTTCTGATCTAATGAGGAAACTATGTGGCTGGTGGAGCTATTGCTCTTGGAAGAAAACTCGGCCCAGAATCCTGGTGCCTTGCACAGTAGCTTGGTGTCTGGGCCTTTAGGGGAGTGACTGAGGGAAGAGAGAAGGGGGAAGGGCTTCCCGGAATGACATCCAGGCCAGGACAGCCTGCTGATTCCCGCCACTACAGGAAAGGGCCCGGGATTGAGACAGCCTGGAGAGAAGCCTGGTGCCTGGTCTTTTGTTCCTGCCGGGCCATTAGTGTGGGGGGGGGGGGTCCCATGTAGACTGTGTGTCCTCTAGGATCAATCCCCTTGACACACACACACACAACCCAGTCTGTGTGTGTTCCTTCAGTGGAGTGCTTACCTCACGCATGACTGATCTATGGCAACTCTCAAGGGGACAGCTCAGCTCCTGGAGAACACATGGATATCAGTCCTACTAGTGTGTGTGTGTGTGTGTGTGTGTGTGTGTGTGTGTGTGTGTGTGTGTGTGTGTGTGTGTGTGTGTGTGTGTGTGTGTGTGTGTGTAAATCTTAACTCCATCCCATCTGAAAGCATTTCAATAATTAATTTCCCTTTATGACAGGGGTAGCGGTCTGTGGGCCGTGGCTGCTAATAGAAATTCCTTTGTGCTGTGTTACTGCAGCGCTCTGAAGGACACACAACCACAATTGGAACTAGGGCTGACCCCATTTAGTTGACTGGGCCATTGTTTGGTTGATTTTTTTAGTCGAGGGGTGGGCTACCGAGCCCAAGGCACTGCATCTCAGTGTTAGAGGCGTCACGACAGACCCTGGTTCGATTCCAGGCTGTATCTCAACCGGCCGTGATTGGGGGTCCCATAGGGCGACACACAATTGGCACTCCATTGTCGTCCATATTTGGCCGGTGTAGGCTATCATTGTAAAAAAATAAGTTGTTCTTAACTGACTTGCTGAGTTAAATAGAGATTAAATTACATTTAAAAAATGAATTAAAATAAATTATGGCACACCAGATGCCTGTCTGAATCACGTCTGTCTGTTTCACGCCTGTCTGATTCACGCCTGTCTGATTCACGCCTGTCTGATTCACGCCTGTCTGATTCACGTCTGTCTGATTCACGCCTGTCTGTTTCACGTCTGTCTGATTCACGCCTGTCTGATTCACGCCTGTCTGATTCACGTCTGTCTGATTTACGCCTGTCTGATTCACGCCTGTCTGATTCACGTCTGTCTGATTTACGCCTGTCTTATTCACGCCTGTCTGATTCACGCCTGTCTGATTCACGCCTGTCTGATTCACGCCTGTCTGATTCACGCCTTTCTGATTCACGCCTGTCTGATTCACGTCTGTCTGATTCACGCCTGTCTGATTCACGCCTGTCTGATTCACGCCTGTCTGATTCACATCTGGCTGATTCACGCCTGTCTGATTCACACCTGTCTGATTCACATCTGGCTGATTCACGCCTGTCAGATTCACGTCTGTCTGATTCACGCCTCTCTGGGGATGCCACACCAGTATCAGCAGTAGTACATTTAATGTTTATTCTCATTATTTCTAATCTACAATGTTTGTTTGATTCTGGTTATTTCTGTTCATGCATTCAATATATGATTATTATTACAGTCTTACCGTTGTCATTGCAGGTTTGGTTTGTTTCATTCCATTTACAACTTATACAATTTATACATTGTCTTTTGTTAGCAGCGCTCCTGTCAATCTTGAGTACGGACACGTACCTGATTACACATAGAAGTAGCCCTAAGCTACCTGGCCTGATTACACATAGAAGTAGCCCTAAGCTACCTGGCCTGATTACACATAGAAGTAGTCCTATAGGCTACCTGGCCCTGATTACACATAGAAGTAGCCCTATAGGCTACCTGATTACACATAGAAGTAGCCCTAAGCTACCTGGACTGATTACACATAGAAGTAGCCCTAAGCTACCTGGACTGATTACACATAGAAGTAGCCCTAAGCTACCTGGACTGATTACACATAGAAGTAGTCCTATAGGCTACCTGATTACACATAGAAGTAGCCCTAAGCTACCTGGACTGATTACACATAGAAGTAGCCCTAAGCTACCTGGACTGATTACACATAGAAGTAGCCCTATAGGCTACCTGGCCTGATTACACATAGAAGTAGCCCTAAGCTACCTGGCCTGCAAGCAAATATAGGCCTATAAATGTTCCCATTTGTGTATTTGATACTGTTTATGATTGTCTTTGATAACGACTCAGAATGAAAGGGGAAAACATGCCATGCTCTGGTCCGGTGGAAGCCTCATAAAATAGGTTTTACATGATTTCTTCTTGTTCCTTGGCCAAATAGCCGACAGCTGTGTCTGTCTGTACGGAACACACTGGCACAAGAAACTCTGAGGGTCCTGAATATGTTATACAATGTTGCAAGTTTGATGGCAAGGAGCTTCAGGACCAAGTTAATGTCTGAAGTTCCTTGCAGACAGGCCATGTGTAGCCAATGTGATTTGTAAAATATTTATTTTTAATCTGTATATATTTTTTTTACCTGCAGTGTTTTTATTTGTAGGCCATTTTATGTTTGTATCATTTTCATTTAGATATATTTTAGTCACATGACATTTATTTTTGAGATTTATTTGATTTGATTTATTTGACCTTTAGGTAGGCCAGTTGAGAACACCTTTATTTAACCAGGTAGGCCAGTTGAGAACACCTTTATTTAACCAGGTAGGCCAGTTGAGAACACCTTTATTTAACCAGGTAGGCCAGTTGAGAACACCTTTATTTAACCAGGTAGGCTAGTTGAGAACACCTCTATTTAACCAGGTAGGCCAGTTGAGAACACCTTTATTTAACCAGGTAGGCCAGTTGAGAACACCTTTATTTCACCAGGTAGGCCAGTTGAGAACACCTTTATTTAACCAGGTAGGCTAGTTGAGAACAAGTTCTGATTTGCAACAGCGACCTGGCCAAGATAAAGCGTAGCAATTCGACACATACAGCACATGGAATAAACAAAACATACAGTTATAATACAGAGTTACACATGGAATAAACAAACATACAGTTATAATACAGAGTTACACATGGAATAAACAAAACATACAGTTATAATACAGAGTTACACATGGAATAAACAAACATACAGTTATAATACAGAGTTACACATGGAATAAACAAAACATACAGTTATAATATAGTAGAACAAAAGAAAACAAAAAGTCTATATACAGTGAGTGCAAACGGGGTAAGATAAGGGGGCTAAGGCAATATGGTGGCAGAGTAGCCTAGTGGTTAGAGCGTTGGACTAGTAACCGGAAATCCCAGAGCTGACAAGGTACAAATCTGTCTGCCCCTGAACAGGCAGTTAACCCACTGTTCCTAGGCCGTCATTGAAAATAAGAATTTGTTCTTAACTGACTTGCCTGGTTAAATAAAGGTAAAAAAAATACATAATAATAATAATAAATAAATAGGCCATGGTGGCAAAGTAAATACCATATAGCAATTAAACGTAGAGATACTGGGGTGCAAAGGAGCAAAAGAAATAAATTAATAAATACAGTATCTGGATGAGGTAGTTGGATGGGCTAGTTACAGATAGTCTATGTGCAGGTGAGGTAGGTAGATAGATGGGCTAGTTACAGATAGTCTATGTGCAGGTGAGGTAGGTAGATAGATGGGCTGTTTACAGATAGGAATACTTTGTTAGAAATGAAATGTTCCATGAAAAAATGTGCGTATGAAAATCATAACTGGCACGCAGATCAGTAGAATTGGCAGGATAACGTGGCACTCCAAATGGTTGCCGACCGCTGTAGTGTAGCCTATTACCGGCAGCTTCAGGAGGGTCATGGCAGATTCAGCGAAGGCAGGAAGCAGGAAGAGCATGCTCAGTAACAGGTTTATTTCTTCTGGTTAGTCTATATTGATCTCTGGTTCCCTCTTATGTCATTTGTGTGTCTTCAATTGTAATCGGAGAGTTTAAAGCATCAGATAAGCTCAGTGGCCTATATATAGTCGATTTTATTCGAACACAGGCTGCATATATATTTGGGAAAATGCACGTTTAACCTCTCTAGGATATGTGGGACGCTATAGTTATAGAAAGGAAAAATAACAAACGGCGAGCGCGCCAAATCAGGTCTGCAAACGTCCTCTGTCCTCTGACCAAATGGCTTTTTACACATCGTTTTTTCAAAATAAAAGCCTGAAACCATGTCTAATGACTGTTGCATTCTAGTGGAAGTCATAGGAACTGCAATCTGATTCCTAACCCATTGGATTCTCTATCGGCATTGAAATTCCACTTCCTGGATGGATTTTCCTCAGGTCTTCGCCTGCCATATCAGTTCTCTTGTACTCACAGACATTATTTGTACAGTTTTGGAAACTTTTGAGTGTTTTCTATATGCATATCCTAGATTCTGGGCCTGAGTAACAGGCAGTTTACTTTGGGCACACTTTTCATCCGGAGGTGAAAATACTGCCCCCTACCCAAGAGAGGTTAAACAATTCGACCAATCGAAAAAGAACAAAAGAACAGACGACTCTTGGTCGACCAATACTTTTTTATTTTGTCAGGGACAGCCCTACTTAGGACATACACACGCAGGATACACACACACATGCACACACAAACACACTCTCAGCACACACACTCAGCACCAACACAAATCACACACAAACACTCTACCTTCAACCCCCCTCCTCGAGTGATGAAATTAATCCGAAATATCAACCCTGAGTGAACATGACAAACATCTCAATGACTTCCCATCAACTTGATCACTATCTGACTGTGTAGCCCTGCCCCATCCCTCTGTCTATTCACAGACAGATATACGGATATTTTACAATACAAATGATTTAGTCCATTTGTTACAGCAAACAACAGACATGTGTTTTCAGACGCACATAGAGAGATACCTCCTGTTTTCAGACATAGAGAGATACCTCCTGTTTTCAGACATAGAGATACCTCCTGTTTTCAGACATAGAGATACCTCCTGTTTTCAGACACAGAGAGAGATACCTCCTGTTGACATAGAGAGAGATACCTCCTGTTTTCAGACATAGAGAGAGATACCTCCTGTTTTCAGACATAGAGATACCTCCTGTTTTCAGACATAGAGAGAGATACCTCCTGTTTTCAGACACATAGAGAGATACCTCCTGTTTTCAGACATAGAGAGAGATGCCTCCTGTTTTCAGACATAGAGATACCTCCTGTTTTCAGACATAGAGAGATACCTCCTGTTTTCAGACACATAGAGAGATACCTCCTGTTTTCAGACATAGAGAGATACCTCCTGTTTTCAGACACATAGAGAGATACCTCCTGTTTTCAGACACACATAGAGATACCTCCTGTTTTCAGACACAGAGATACCTCCTGTTTTCATACCTCCTGTTTTCAGACATAGAGAGATACCTCTTGTTTTCAGACACAGAGAGATACCTCCTGTTTTCAGACACAGAGATACCTCCTGTTTTCACACATAGAGAGATACCTCCTGTTTTCAGACATAGAGATACCTCCTGTTTTCAGACACAGAGATACCTCCTGTTTTCAGACATAGAGAGATACCTCCTGTTTTCAGACATAGAGAGATACCTCCTGTTTTCAGACACAGAGAGAGATACCTCCTGTTTTCAGACACATAGAGAGATACCTCCTGTTTTCAGACACATAGAGAGATACCTCCTGTTTTCAGACATAGAGAGATACCTCCTGTTTTCAGACACATAGAGAGATACCTCCTGTTTTCAGACACATAGAGAGATACCTCCTGTTTTCAGACACAGAGAGAGATACCTCCTGTTTTCAGACATAGAGAGAGATACCTCCTGTTTTCAGACATAGAGAGAGATACCTCCTGTTTTCAGACATAGAGATACCTCCTGTTTTCAGACATAGAGAGAGATGCCTCCTGTTTTCAGACATAGAGATACCTCCTGTTTTCAGACATAGAGAGATACCTCCTGTTTTCAGACACATAGAGAGATACCTCCTGTTTTCAGACATAGAGAGATACCTCCTGTTTTCAGACACATAGAGAGATACCTCCTGTTTTCAGACACACATAGAGATACCTCCTGTTTTCAGACACAGAGATACCTCCTGTTTTCAGACATAGAGAGATACCTCTTGTTTTCAGACACACATAGAGATACCTCCTGTTTTCAGACACAGAGATACCTCCTGTTTTCAGACATAGAGAGATACCTCCTGTTTTCAGACATAGAGAGATACCTCCTGTTTTCAGACACAGAGAGAGATACCTCCTGTTTTCAGACACATAGAGAGATACCTCCTGTTTTCAGACATAGAGAGATACCTCCTGTTTTCAGACACATAGAGAGATACCTCCTGTTTTCAGACACATAGAGAGATACCTCCTGTTTTCAGACACAGAGAGAGATACCTCCTGTTTTCAGACATAGAGAGATACCTCCTGTTTTCAGACACACATAGAGAGATACCTCCTGTTTTCAGACACATAGAGAGATACCTCCTGTTTTCAGACATAGAGAGATACCTCCTGTTTTCAGACACACATAGAGAGATACCTCCTGTTTTCAGACATAGAGAGATACCTCCTGTTTTCAGACACATAGAGAGATACCTCCTGTTTTCAGACACATAGAGAGATACCTCCTGTTTTCAGACACAGAGAGAGATACCTCCTGTTTTCAGACATAGAGAGATACCTCCTGTTTTCAGACACATAGAGAGATACCTCCTGTTTTCAGACACATAGAGAGATACCTCCTGTTTTCAGACATAGAGAGATACCTCCTGTTTTCAGACATAGAGAGATACCTCCTGTTTTCAGACACATAGAGAGATACCTCCTGTTTTCAGACACATAGAGAGATACCTCCTGTTTTCAGACATAGAGAGATACCTCCTGTTTTCAGACATAGAGAGATACCTCCTGTTTTCAGACACACATAGAGAGATACCTCCTGTTTTCAGACATAGAGAGATACCTCCTGTTTTCAGACACATAGAGAGATACCTCATGTTTTCAGACACATATAGATACCTCCTGTTTTCAGACATAGAGAGATACCTCCTGTTTTCAGACACAGAGAGAGATACCTCCTGTTTTCAGACACATAGAGAGATACCTCCTGTTTTCAGACATAGAGAGATACCTCCTGTTTTCAGACACATAGAGAGATACCTCCTGTTTTCAGACACACATAGAGATACCTCCTGTTTTCAGACACAGAGATACCTCCTGTTTTCAGACATAGAGAGATACCTCCTGTTTTCAGACATAGAGATACCTCCTGTTGACACATAGAGAGATACCTCCTGTTTTCAGACACACATAGAGATACCTCCTGTTTTCAGACACAGAGATACCTCCTGTTTTCAGACATAGAGAGATACCTCCTGTTTTCAGACATAGAGAGATACCTCCTGTTTTCAGACACATAGAGAGATACCTCCTGTTTTCAGACATAGAGAGATACCTCCTGTTTTCAGACATAGAGAGATACCTCCTGTTTTCAGACACAGAGAGAGATACCTCCTGTTTTCAGACACATAGAGAGATACCTCCTGTTTTCAGACATAGAGAGATACCTCCTGTTTTCAGACACATAGAGAGATACCTCCTGTTTTCAGACACATAGAGAGATACCTCCTGTTTTCAGACACAGAGAGATACCTCCTGTTTTCAGACATAGAGAGATACCTCCTGTTTTCAGACACACATAGAGAGATACCTCCTGTTTTCAGACACATAGAGAGATACCTCCTGTTTTCAGACATAGAGAGATACCTCCTGTTTTCAGACACACATAGAGAGATACCTCCTGTTTTCAGACATAGAGAGATACCTCCTGTTTTCAGACACATAGAGAGATACCTCCTGTTTTCAGACACATAGAGAGATACCTCCTGTTTTCAGACATAGAGAGATACCTCCTGTTTTCAGACATAGAGAGATACCTCCTGTTTTCAGACACACATAGAGAGATACCTCCTGTTTTCAGACATAGAGAGATACCTCCTGTTTTCAGACACATAGAGAGATACCTCCTGTTTTCAGACACATAGAGAGATACCTCCTGTTTTCAGACATAGAGAGATACCTCCTGTTTTCAGACACATAGAGAGATACCTCCTGTTTTCAGACACATAGAGAGATACCTCCTGTTTTCAGACACATAGAGAGATACCTCCTGTTTTCAGACATAGAGAGATACCTCCTGTTTTCAGACACACATAGAGAGATACCTCCTGTTTTCAGACATAGAGAGATACCTCCTGTTTTCAGACATAGAGAGAGATACCTCCTGTTTTCAGACATAGAGAGATACCTCCTGTTTTCAGACACATAGAGAGATACCTCCTGTTTTCAGACATAGAGAGATACCTCCTGTTTTCAGACATAGAGATACCTCCTGTTTTCACACATAGAGAGATACCTCCTGTTTTCAGACATAGAGAGATACCTCCTGTTGACACATAGAGAGATACCTCCTGTTTTCAGACATAGAGAGATACCTCCTGTTTTCAGACATAGAGAGATACCTCCTGTTTTCAGACATAGAGAGAGATACCTCCTGTTTTCAGACATAGAGAGAGATACCTCCTGTTTTCAGACACATAGAGAGATACCTCCTGTTTTCAGACACATAGAGAGATACCTCCTGTTTTCAGACACATAGAGAGATACCTCCTGTTTTCAGACATAGAGAGAGATACCTCCTGTTTTCAGACACATAGAGAGATACCTCCTGTTTTCAGACACATAGAGAGATACCTCCTGTTTTCAGACATAGAGAGAGATACCTCCTGTTTTCAGACATAGAGAGATACCTCCTGTTTTCAGACATAGAGAGATACCTCCTGTTTTCAGACATAGAGAGATACCTCCTGTTTTCAGACATAGAGAGAGATACCTCCTGTTTTCAGACACATAGAGAGATACCTCCTGTTTTCAGACACATAGAGAGATACCTCCTGTTTTCAGACACATAGAGAGATACCTCCTGTTTTCAGACATAGAGAGATACCTCCTGTTTTCAGACACATAGAGAGATACCTCCTGTTTTCAGACACATAGAGAGATACCTCCTGTTTTCAGACACATAGAGAGATACCTCCTGTTTTCAGACATAGAGAGATACCTCCTGTTTTCAGACACATAGAGAGATACCTCCTGTTTTCAGACACATAGAGAGATACCTCCTGTTTTCAGACACATAGAGAGATACCTCCTGTTTTCAGACACATAGAGAGATACCTCCTGTTGTCAGACATAGAGAGATACCTCCTGTTTTCAGACACATAGAGAGATACCTCCTGTTTTCAGACATAGAGAGATACTTCCTGTTTTCAGACATAGAGAGATACCTCCTGTTTTCAGACATAGAGAGATACCTCCTGTTTTCAGACACATAGAGAGATACCTCCTGTTTTCAGACACATAGAGATACCTCCTGTTTTCAGACACATAGAGATACCTCCTGTTTTCAGACATAGAGAGAGATACCTCCTGTTTTCAGACATAGAGAGATACCTCCTGTTTTCAGACACATAGAGAGATACCTCCTGTTTTCAGACATAGAGAGATACCTCCTGTTTTCAGACACATAGAGAGATACCTCCTGTTTTCAGACACATAGAGAGATACCTCCTGTTTTCAGACACATAGAGAGATACCTCCTGTTTTCAGACACATAGAGAGATACCTCCTGTTTTCAGACATAGAGAGATACCTCCTGTTTTCAGACATAGAGAGATACCTCCTGTTTTCAGACACAGAGAGAGATACCTCCTGTTTTCAGACATAGAGAGAGATACCTCCTGTTTTCAGACACAGAGAGAGATACCTCCTGTTTTCAGACATAGAGAGATACCTCCTGTTTTCAGACACAGAGAGAGATACCTCCTGTTTTCAGACATAGAGAGATACCTCCTGTTTTCAGACATAGAGAGATACCTCCTGTTTTCAGACATAGAGAGATACCTCCTGTTTTCAGACACATAGAGAGATACCTCCTGTTTTCAGACATAGAGAGATACCTCCTGTTTTCAGACATAGAGATACCTCCTGTTTTCAGACACAGAGATACCTCCTGTTTTCAGACACATAGAGAGACACCTCCTGTTTTCAGACATAGAGAGAGATACCTCCTGTTTTCAGACATAGAGAGAGATACCTCCTGTTTTCAGACATAGAGAGATACCTCCTGTTTTCAGACATAGAGAGATACCTCCTGTTTTCAGACACATAGAGAGATACCTCCTGTTTTCAGACATAGAGAGAGATACCTCCTGTTTTCAGACATAGAGATACCTCCTGTTTTCAGACATAGAGAGATACCTCCTGTTTTCAGACACATAGAGAGACACCTCCTGTTTTCAGACATAGAGAGAGATACCTCCTGTTTTCAGACACATAGAGAGATACCTCCTGTTTTCAGACACAGAGAGAGATACCTCCTGTTTTCAGACACATAGAGAGATACCTCCTGTTTTCAGACATAGAGAGAGATACCTCCTGTTTTCAGACATAGAGAGATACCTCCTGTTTTCAGACATAGAGAGAGATACCTCCTGTTTTCAGACATAGAGAGAGATACCTCCTGTTTTCAGACATAGAGAGATACCTCCTGTTTTCAGACATAGAGAGATACCTCCTGTTTTCAGACATAGAGAGATACCTCCTGTTTTCAGACATAGAGAGATACCTCCTGTTTTCACACATAGAGAGATACCTCCTGTTTTCAGACATAGAGAGAGATACCTCCTGTTTTCAGACACATAGAGAGATACCTCCTGTTTTCAGACATAGAGAGATACCTCCTGTTTTCAGACATAGAGAGATACCTCCTGTTTTCACACATAGAGAGATACCTCCTGTTTTCAGACATAGAGAGAGATACCTCCTGTTTTCAGACATAGAGAGAGATACCTCCTGTTTTCAGACATAGAGAGATACCTCCTGTTTTCAGACATAGAGAGAGATACCTCCTGTTTTCAGACACATAGAGAGATACCTCCTGTTTTCAGACACATAGAGAGATACCTCCTGTTTTCAGACATAGAGAGATACCTCCTGTTTTCAGACATAGAGAGATACCTCCTGTTTTCAGACATAGAGAGATACCTCCTGTTTTCAGACATAGAGAGAGATACCTCCTGTTTTCAGACATAGAGAGAGATACCTCCTGTTTTCAGACATAGAGAGATACCTCCTGTTTTCAGACATAGAGAGAGATACCTCCTGCCTTCCTACAATCTTGTTTTATATTTATTCAATTCATTATTTAGCCTTAATTTAACCTTTATTTAACTAGGCAAGTCAGTTAAGAAATTATTTTTTACAGTGACGACCTACCCCGTGCCAAACCCGGACGACGCCGGGCCAATGGTGCGACGCCCTGTGATACAGCGATATTATACACATAAAACAAAGATGACTATTTGGATTGTAGGGTTGTGGCACACTTGGTGGATCCCTTTCACACTATTGGTGAATCCCTTTCACACTATTGGTGGATCCCTTTTACACTATTGGTGGATCCCTTTTACACTATTGGTGGATCCCTTTCACACTATTGGTGGATCCCTTTCACACTATTGGTGGATCCCTTTTACACTATTGGTGGATCCCTTTTACACTATTGGTGGATCCCTTTCACACTATTGGTGGATCCCTTTCACACTGTTGTGCTAAATATTTTCCTTTCTAGCTGACGGATGATGCATAACCTGGCCAGTAACCGTAGTAGCCTTAGTGTAGTGTAGACAGTGAAATGTGCCGGAGACTGCCTGGCAGGACTGACTAACTGACTGTGGAGCATGCAGTGGGGAGGGGGGAGGAGAGGAGTGGGGAGAGAAGATGGGAGGAGAGGAGAGCGGGGAGGAGGAAGGAGAGCAGAGGGGAGAGCAGAGCAGAGGAGAGGAGATGGGCGGGGCGGGGAGGGGAGAAGGGAGATCTGTGAGGCCTTGACAGGCAGTGTGTGCGGCCGTGCGTGACACATGAACTGTGCACGCTATGCTTCAGGGACAAACAGAAAACAACACAGTCCTATGCAAATGGTGCCGGTGGGCTGCAGCAGGAACGATGGTTTAGAGAGTGTAATGGGTGAGGGATGGAGGGTGCCATATATATGTTGATACCAGTGTTATTGCTACTTTACCCTTCATACTATGGTGTTACTATGGTGTTACTATGGTTTTACTAAGACTGTAACTAGGGCTGTTATTAGGGCTGTTACTAGTGCTGTAACCAATGCTGTAACTAGGGCTGTTACTAGGGCTGTTACTAGGGCTGTTACTATGTCTGTTAATAGGGATGTTAATAGACCTGTTACTAGGGCTGTTACTAGGGCTGTTACTAGGGGTGTTACTAGGGCTGTTACTAGGGCTGTTACTAGGGATGTTAATAGACCTGTTACTAGGGCTGTTACTAGGGCTGTTACTAGGGCTGTTACTAGGGCTGTTACTAGGGCTGTTACTAGGGCTGTTACTAGGGCTGTTAATAGGACTGTTAATAGACCTGTTACTAGGGCTGTTACTAGGGCTGTTACTAGGGCTGTTACTAGGGCTGTTACTAGGGCTGTTACTAGGGCTGTTAATAGGACTGTTACTAGGGCTGTTACTAGGGCTGTTAATAGGACTGTTACTAGGGCTGTTACTAGGGCTGTTACTAGGGCTGTTACTAGGGCTGTTACTAGGGCTGTTACTTGGACTGTTACTATGACTGTTACTAGGGATGTTACTAGGGATGTTAATAGACCTGTTACTAGGGCTGTTACTTGGACTGTTACTAGGGCTGTTACTAGGGCTGTTACTAGGGCTGTTACTATGGTGTTACTATGGTGTTACTATGGTTTTACTAAGACTGTAACTAGGGCTGTTATTAGGGCTGTTACTAGTGCTGTAACCAATGCTGTAACTAGGGCTGTTACTAGGGCTGTTACTAGGGCTGTTACTATGTCTGTTAATAGGGATGTTAATAGACCTGTTACTAGGGCTGTTACTATGACTGTTACTAGGGTTGTTACTAGGGATGTTAATAGACCTGTTACTAGGGCTGTTACTTGGACTGTTACTATGACTGTTACTAGGGCTGTTACTAGGGATGTTAATAGACCTGTTACTAGGGCTGTTACTAGGGCTGTTACTAGGGCTGTTACTAGGGATGTTAATAGACCTGTTACTAGGGCTGTTACTTGGACTGTTACTAGGGCTGTTACTAGGGCTGTTACTAGGGATGTTAATAGACCTGTTACTAGGGCTGTTACTAGGGATGTTAATAGACCTGTTACTAGGGCTGTTACTTGGACTGTTACTAGGGCTGTTACTAGGGCTGTTACTATGTCTGTTAATAGGGATGTTAATAGACCTGTTACTAGGGCTGTTACTAGGGCTGTTACTAGGGCTGTTACTAGGGCTGTTACTAGGGCTGTTACTAGGGATGTTAATAGACCTGTTACTAGGGCTGTTACTAGGGCTGTTACTAGGGCTGTTACTAGGACTGTTACTATGACTGTTACTTGGACTGTTACTAGGGATGTTAATAGACCTGTTACTAGGGCTGTTACTAGGGCTGTTACTAGGGATGTTAATAGACCTGTTACTAGGGCTGTTACTAGGGCTGTTACTAGGGCTGTTACTAGGGATGTTAATAGACCTGTTACTAGGGCTGTTACTTGGACTGTTACTATGACTGTTACTAGGGCTGTTACTAGGGCTGTTACTAGGGCTGTTACTAGGGATGTTAATAGACCTGTTACTAGGGCTGTTACTAGGGCTGTTACTAGGGATGTTACTAGGGCTGTTACTAGGGATGTTAATAGACCTGTTACTAGGGCTGTTACTTGGACTGTTACTATGACTGTTACTAGGGCTGTTACTAGGGCTGTTACTAGGGCTGTTACTAGGGATGTTACTAGGGATGTTACTAGGGCTGTTACTTGGACTGTTACTAGGGATGTTAATAGACCTGTTACTAGGGCTGTTACTAGGGCTGTTACTAGGGCTGTTACTAGGGCTGTTACTAGGAATGTTACTAGGGATGTTACTAGGGCTGTTACTTGGACTGTTACTAGGGATGTTAATAGACCTGTTAATAGACCTGTTACTAGGGCTGTTACTTGGACTGTTACTAGGGATGTTACTAGGGATGTTACTAGGGCTGTTACTAGGGATGTTACTAGGGATGTTAATAGACCTGTTACTATGGCTGTTACTTGGACTGTTACTATGACTGTTACTAGGGCTGTTACTAGGGCTGTTACTAGGGATGTTAATAGACCTGTTATTAGGACTGTTACTAGGGCTGTTACTAGGGCTGTTACTAGGGATGTTAATAGACCTGTTACTAGGGCTGTTACTAGGGCTGTTACTAGGGCTGTTACTAGGGATGTTAATAGACCTGTTATTAGGACTGTTACTAGGGCTGTTACTAGGGCTGTTACTAGGGCTGTTACTAGGGCTGTTACTTGGACTGTTACTAGGGATGTTAATAGACCTGTTACTAGGGCTGTTACTAGGGCTGTTACTAGGGCTGTTAATAGGGCTGTTACTAGGGCTGTTACTAGGGCTGTTACTAGGGCTGTTACTAGGGCTGTTACTAGGAAATCAAATCAAAGGTATTTTGTCACGTGCGCCGAATACAACAGGTGTAAACCTTACGGTGAAATGCTTACTTACAGGCTCTAACCAACAGTGGAATTTTTTTTTTAAGGTATTAGGTGAACAATAGGTAAGTAAAGAAATAAAAACATCAGTGAAAAGACATATATCAGTAGAGAGGCTATATACAGTAGTGAGGTTATATACAGTAGGGAGGTTATATACAGTAGGGAGGCTATATACAGTAGGGAGGCTATATACAGTAGGGAGGTTATATACAGTAGGGAGGCTATATACAGTAGTGAGGTTATATACAGTAGTGAGGTTATATACAGTAGGGAGGCTATATACTGTAGCGAGGCTATATACAGTAGGGAGGCTATATACAGTAGGGAGGCTATATACAGTAGTGAGGTTATATACAGTAGGGAGGCTATATACAGTAGGGAGGCTATATACAGTAGTGAGGTTATATACAGTAGGGAGGCTATATACAGTAGAGAGGCGATATGCAGTAGTGAGGCTATATAGAGTAGAGAGGCTATATACAGTAGAGGCTATATACAGTAGAGGCTATATACAGTAGAGGCTAAATAAAGTAGGGAGACTATATACAGTAGGGAGGCTATATACAGTAGTGAGGTTATATACAGTAGGGAGGCTATATACAGTAGGGAGGCTATATACAGTAGTGAGGTTATATACAGTAGTGAGGCTATATACAGTAGCGAGGCTATATACAGTAGAGAGGCGATATGCAGTAGTGAGGCTATATAGAGTAGAGAGGCTATATACAGTAGAGGCTATATACAGTAGAGGCTAAATAAAGTAGGGAGACTATATACAGTAGGGAGGCTATATACAGTAGCGAGTCTATATACAGTAGAGGCTATATACAGTAGAGAGGCTATATACAGTTGTGAGGCTATATACAGTAGGGAGGCTATATACAGTAGAGAGGCTATATACAGTAGGGAGGCTATATACAGTAGCGAGGCTATATACAGTAGAGGCTATATACAGTGGTGAAGCTATATACAGTAGCGAGGCTAGGTACAGTAGAGGCTATACACAGTAGCGAGGCTCTATACAGTAGAGAGGCTATATACAGTAGGGAGGCTATATACAGTAGGGAGGCTATATACAGTAGTGAGGCTATATACATTAGCGAGGCTATATACAGTAGAGAGGCTATATACAGTAGCGCGGCTATATAGAGTAGAGAGGCTATATACAGTAGAGGCTATATACAGTAGAGGTTAAATAAAGTATGGAGACTATATACTGTAGGGAGGCTATATACAGTAGCAAGTCTATATACAGTAGAGGTTATATACAGTAGAGAGGCTATATACAGTAGTGAGGCTATATACAGTAGTGAGGCTATATACAGTAGGGAGGCTATATACAGTAGCGAGGCTATATACAGTAGGGAGGCTATATACAGTAGCGAGGCTATATACAGTAGAGGCTATATACAGTAGAGAGGCTATATACAGTAGAGGCTTTATACAGTGGTGAGGCTACATACAGTAGCGAGGCTAGGTACAGTAGAGAGGCTATATACAGTTGTGAGGCTATATACAGTAGGGAGGCTATATACAGTAGGGAGGCTATATACAGTAGCGAGGCTATATACAGTAGAGAGGCTATATACAGTAGCGAGGCTATATACAGTAGAGAGGCAATATACAGTAGAGGCTATATACAGTAGAGGCTATATACAGTAGAGGATATATACAGTAGTGAGGCTATATACAGTAGGGAGGCTATATACAGTAGCGAGGCTATATACAGTAGCGAGTCTATATACAGAAGAGGCTATATACAGTAGCGAGTCTATATACAGTACGGAGGCTATATACAGTAGGGAGGCTATATACAGTAGCGAGGCTATATACAGTAGAGGCTATATACAGTAGAGAGGCTATATACAGTAGATGCTATATACAGTGGTGAGGCTATATACAGTAGAGAGGCTATATACAGTAGAGGCTATATACAGTGGTGAGGCTATATACAGTAGCGAGGCTATGTACAGTAGAGAGGCTATATACAGTTGTGAGGCTATATACAGTAGTGAGGCTATATACAGTAGCGAGGCTATATACAGTAGGGAGGCTATATACAGTAGGGAGGATATATACAGTAGCGAGGCTATATACAGTAGGGAGGCTATATACAGTATGGAGGCTATATACGGTAGCGAGGCTATATACAGTAGGGAGAATATATATACAGGAGATACTATATACAGTAGAGAGGCTACATACAGTAGCGAGGCTATATACAGTAGCGAGGCTATATACGGTAGCAAGGCTGTATACAGTATGGAGGCTATATACAGTAGCGAGGCTACATACAGTAGCGATCCTATATACAGTAGGGAGAATATATATACAGGAGAGGCTATATACAGTAGGGAGGCTATATACAGTAGAGGGTATATACAGTAGAGGCTATATACAGTAGTGAGGCTATATACAGTAGGGAGGCTATATACAGTAGAGAGGCTATATACAGTAGGTAGGCTATATACAGTAGCGAGGCTATATACAGTAGGGAGGCTATAACAGTAGCGAGGCTATATACAGTAGGAGGCTATAACAGTAGCGAGGCTATATACAGTAGAGAGGCTATATACAGTAGGCAGGCTATAACAGTAGAGAGGCTATATACAGTAGGGAGGCTATATACAGTAGAGAGGCTATATACAGTAGAGAGGCTATATACAGTAGGGAGGCTATATACAGTAGAGAGGCTATATACAGTAGCGAGGCTATATACAGTAGGGAGGCTATAACAGTAGAGAGGCTATATACAGTAGTGAGGCTATAACAGTTGATAGGCTATATACAGAAGAGAGGCTATATACAGTAGGGAGGCTATATACAGTAGGGATGCTATATACAGTAGGGAGGCTATATACTGTAGAGAGAATATATACAGTAGAGGCTGTATACAGTAGGGAGGCTATATACAGTAGTGAGGCTATATACAGTAGGGAGGCTATATACAGTATAGGCTATATACAGTAGAGACTATATACAGTAGGGAGGCTATAACAGTAGTGAGGCTATATACAGTAGTGAGGCTATGACAGTAGAGAGGCTATATACAGTAGGGAGGCTATAACAGTAGAGAGGCTATATACAGTAGAGAGGCTATATACAGTAGGGAGGCTATAACAGTAGAGAGGCTATATACAGTAGGGAGGCTATATACAGTAGAGAGGCTTTATACAGTAGCGAGGCTATATACAGTAGTGAGGCTATAACAGTAGAGAGGCTATATACAGTAGGGAGGCTATATACAGTAGAGAGGCTATATACAGTAGCGAGGCTATATACAGTAGGGAGGCTATAACAGTTGCGAGGCTATATACAGTAGGAGGCTATAACAGTAGCGAGGCTATATACAGTAGGGAGGCTATAACAGTTGATAGGCTATATACAGTAGAGAGGCTATATACAGTATGGTGGCTATATACAGTAGGGAGGCTATATACAGTAGGGAGGCTATATACTGTAGCGAGGCTATATACATTAGGGAGGCTATATACAGTAGGGAGGCTATATACTGTAGCGAGGCTATATACAGTAGAGGCTGTATACAGTAGGGAGGCTATATACAGTAGGGAGGCTATATACAGTAGGGAGGCTATATACAGTATAGGCTATATACAGTAGAGACTATATACAGTAGTGAGGCTATAACAGTAGAGAGGCTATATACAGTAGGGAAGCTATAACAGTAGAGAGGCTATATACAGTAGAGAGGCTATATACAGTAGTGAGGCTATAACAGTAGAGAGGCTATATACAGTAGGGAGGCTATAACAGTAGAGAGGCTATATACAGTAGAGAGGCTATATACAGTAGGGAGGCTATAACAGTAGAGAGGCTATATACAGTAGGGAGGCTATATACAGTAGGGAGGCTATATACAGTAGAGAGGCTATATACAGTAGGGAGGCTATATACAGTAGAGAGGCTATATACAGTAGCGAGGCTATATACAGTAGGAGGCTATAACAGTAGCGAGGCTATATACAGTAGGGAGGCTATAACATTAGAGAGGCTATATACAGTAGGGAGGCTATAACAGTAGAGAGGCTATATACAGTAGAGAGGCTATATACAGTAGGGAGGCTATAACAGTAGAGAGGCTATATACAGTAGTGAGGCTATAACAGTAGAGAGGCTATATACAGTAGGGAGGCTATAACAGTAGAGAGGCTATATACAGTAGAGAGGCTATATACAGTAGAGAGGCTATATACAGTAGAGAGGCTATATACAGTAGAGAGGCTATATACAGTAGGGAGGCTATATACAGTAGAGAGGCTATATACAGTAGTGAGGCTATAACAGTAGAGAGGCTATATACAGTAGAGTGGCTATATACATTAGTGAGGCTATAACAGTAGAGAGGCTATATACAGTAGGGAGGCTATATACAGTAGAGAGGCTATATACAGTAGCGAGCTAAGATACAGTAGTGAGGCTATAACAGTAGAGAGGCTATATACAGTAGAGAGGCTATATACATTAGTGAGGCTATAACAGTAGAGAGGCTATATACTGTAGAGAGGTTATATACAGTAGTGAGGCTATAACAGTAGAGAGGCTATATACAGGCACCGGTTCATCGGGCTGATTTGAGATAGTATGTACATGTAGATATAGATAAAGTGACTGAAATAAAGGGTTGGTCTATAATCAGAAACGGTCCTTCTGTAGAATTAGAGAGGGGTGAGAGGGTAATTACTCCACATGTATTTCTGATAAACCCCTAGAAACAGGACACTAATTCACACCATGTGACCAAGGCTTGGTCCTGTGTGCCAGCTAGCATCACATTTGTGACCTACTTTCAAGTAGAACTGTGTTTTGGGGAAGTGTGTGTGTTCGTGTGTGTGTGTGTGTGTGTGTGTGTGTGTGTGTGTGTGTGTGTACCTGTGTACCTGTGTGCCTGTGTGTGTGTGTGTGTGTGTGTGTGTGTGTGTGTGCCTGTGTGTGTGTGTGTGTGTGTGTGTGTGTGTGTGTGTGTGTGTGTGTGTGTGTGTGTGTGTTTCCCAGCAGCAGATTGTTACCCTGTAAACACAAACACACACTCCCTCCTCCCACAGCTGCAGTTCCTCAGGCGTGACAATTGAGTCTCTAATTACTGTAACCATGCTTCTGGCAGACAGGCAGTCTTCGGCTGAAACACACACGAACACCACACACACACTCTCACACACATACCACAACACACACACACACACCACCACAGGAGCTTGGTGGTATCTTAATTGGTGGAGAACAGGCTCGTGGTAATGACTGGAGTGGAATCAGTGGAACGGTATCAAATACATCAAACACATGTTTTCCACGTGTTTGATGCCGTTCAATTTGCTCCGTTATTGTGACCCGTCCTCCCCTCACCAGCCTCCACTGACACACGCGGTATCTCAGCTGAGACACGACGACGGACGTCTAAGTCTCTAACTGTTTCTCACCAGACAGATGCAAAAGCGGATGAGTCATACAGACACATACAGAGATGTTTTTCTCTGCCATGTGATGACTGTCTGCAGAGGCTTTTAAGCGTCTACCAGGACGAGTGGCATGTTCAAGCTCGAAGCTGATTTAATGCCCACTTAAGCTTTTGACAGATTCTCAATTAAGTTTTTTTTTCTCGAATTAGAGTGCTGATTTGCTGTGCTAGCTCCTTATACTTGGAAATCATATTAATGTCTTGATTGGACCTTTCGCACAGTCTCATATATATATATGTACACGTAGATGGGTAAATCTTCCATCCACCGTGAGTGTGGGCCAGGGCCAGGGAGAGGTTCCTGAGGGAGAGCTGGTGGAAGTTCCGGCTGACTGAGGCTCCACGACTGGAGCAGGAGTCTCCTAAACTATGGCTCCACGACTGGAGCAGGAGTCTCCTAAACTATGGCTCGTCAAGGCTCTGGCTGAGAGGGTGTACAGACCTTGGTGTGGTGGACTGTGTGCACTCTGGAGTTGTCTTCATCTGCTGGGGAGCTCTGGAGAGCAGAAGGATACTTCCGTGCCTCCGGGCCGGGGTGACCTAGAGGGACATCGGTCGGGAAAGCAGCTGAGCCACCTCATAGTGGAAGTCCCAACGCCCCCATGGAAGTGCCGAATGCACTAGCCAGGAAGGCCTGAAGTAGAGTCTCTTAGGGGAGTAGGCGGACTGACTCTGAGAGGTCTGAAGTAGAGTCTGTTGGGGGGCAGGTCTGAAGTAGAGTCTGTTTGGGGGGCAGGTCTGAAGTAGAGTCTGTTTGGGGGGCAGGTCTGAAGTAGAGTCTGTTTGGGGGGCAGGTCTGAAGTAGAGTCTGTTTGGGGGGCAGGTCTGAAGGAGACGGTCAGGAGACGGTGCTCCCACGACGGGGACTCATTCCGGGAGGGCCTAGAGTACTCCCTCCTGATCTCGTCCTGCTCATGACGTAGGTCCTCCTATTCCCTCAGAAGCTCTCAACTGGTGAGGGTGTGGCCAACCCTTACTACTGAGGAGGCCTGGAGCAGGGCTGGTCGTCTGTATCCTGGGGCGCTTAAACAACTCCTCTTCAGGTTAATGCAACATATTCTCTGTCGCTAGGTCAGAATCCAGCTCGAAGGACTATGTAAAAACAGCTAACTGGAGCTCGCCTGAGGGGTTCGGCTGTGAACGCCCTCACCCGCTAGTACTTAATTCCGATCAGGAGATGATTGTGGACTACAGGAAAAGGAGAACTGAGCACGCCCCCCTCCCATTCTCATCGACGGGTCTGTAGTGGAGCAGGTTGAGAGCTTCAACTACCTTGGTGTCCACATCACCAACAAACTATCATGGTCCAAACACACTCAGACAGTCGTAAAGAGGGCAATGACAAAGCCTATTCCCCCTCAGGAGACTGGAAATATTTGGCATGTACATCACTGGGGTCAAGCTTCCTGCCATCCAGGACCTGTATA
Source organism: Oncorhynchus masou masou (assembly GCF_036934945.1). NCBI lineage: Eukaryota > Metazoa > Chordata > Actinopteri > Salmoniformes > Salmonidae > Oncorhynchus > Oncorhynchus masou. The sequence goes on from NC_088217.1 coordinate 9,269,045, forward strand.
CCAGGCGGTGTCAGAGGAAGGCCCTAAAAATTGTCAACGACTCCAGCCACCCTAGTCATAGACTGTTCTCCCTGCTAACCCACGGCAAGCAAATCAAATCAAATCAAATTTTATTTGTCACATACACATGGTTAGCAGATGTTAATGCGAGTGTAGCGAAATGCTTGTGCTTCTAGTTCCGACAATGCAGTAATAACCAACAAGTAATCTAACTAACAATTCCTAATCTACTGTCTTATACACAGTGTAAGGGGATAAAGAATATGTACATAAGGATATATGAATGAGTGATGGTACAGAGCAGCATAGGCAAGATACAGTAGATGGTATCGAGTACAGTATATACATATGAGATGAGTATGTAAACAAAGTGGCATAGTTAAAGTGGCTAGTGATACATGTATTACATAAGGATGCAGTCGATGATATAGAGTACAGTATATACGTATGCATATGAGATGAATAATGTAGGGTAAGTAACATTATATAAGGTAGCATTGTTTAAAGTGGCTAGTGATATATTTACATCATTTCCCATCAATTCCCATTATTAAAGTGGCTGGAGTTGAGTCAGTGTCAGTGTGTTGGCAGCAGCCACTCAATGTTAGTGGTGGCTGTTTAACAGTCTGATGGCCTTGAGATAGAAGCTGTTTTTCAGTCTCTCGGTCCCAGCTTTGATGCACCTGTACTGACCTCGCCTTCTGGATGATAGCGGGGTGAACAGGCAGTGGCTTGGGTGGTAGATGTCCTTGATGATCTTTATGGCCTTCCTGTAACATCGGGTGGTGTAGGTGTCCTGGAGGGCAGGTAGTTTGCCCCCGGAGTGCCAAGTCGAGGTCCAAAAGGCTTTTTAACAGCTTCTACCCCCCAGCCATAAGACTCCTGAACAGCACACACTCTCTCTCTCTCACACACACACACACACACACGCACACACAGACACACACACACGCTAACACACACACACACACCCACGCTAACACACACACACACACCCACGCTAACACACACACACACACACACACACACACACACACACACACACAGAGAGAGAGAGAGACACACAGACACAGACACACACACACACACACACACACACACACACACACACACACACACACACACACACACACACACACACACACACACACACACACACACACACACACACACACACACACACACACACACACACTCACACAAACTCTCACTCTCACACACATTCTCTCTCTCTCTCACACACACACAAAACTCCCACTCTCACACACATTCTCTCTCTCTCTCTCTCACACACACACACACACACACACACACACACACACACACACACACACACACACACACACACACACACACACACACACACACACACACTCACACAAACTCTCACTCTCACACACATTCTCTCTCTCTCTCTCACACACACACACAAACTCCCACTCTCACACACATTCTCTCTCTCTCTCACACACACACACACACACACACACACACACACACACACACACACACACACACACACACACACACACACACACACACACACACACACACACACACACACACACACACACACACACACACACACACACACACACACACACACACAAACACATACACATCCCAGAAGAAGTCTTTGTGGTTCTATAAGGAAAGGAAAATGAACATACATATTAACAGCTGTAATGCAGCTATACATTTGGAACCTTAGACTACATAGCCTAGATAGCATATCACTGAAGACACATAGTCACACAGCTACAGATTGGATGTCAAAGTCTTGGCGGAGAGAGAGACTAATTACTGCTGCCAGTCACGACTTGTGACCTTTTCTCTCCAGCCAGCTAGAGATCTTATCTAATAGGACATAAATCAAGTGTGTATGTGGAAGTACACCCAGGCCGTCTGGAATCATCTTCTACTGGCTTCCCTTTTCTTCTACCTAACACAGACTCGTACAGTAGCATTAGCATGCACATAATAACAGCTACGAACATGCAATTATTTACAGTAGCTTGCAATTCTCTACTTAGACGATAGTATGCATTACCTAAACAGGTAAGCAATGCTAACCGCTGGCGACAGAACACCAAGTTACATATTTAACAAGATAACCAACCGTAGCAAGGTTTCAGTAGCATGGGGACCGATCATCAGAAACTATACCTAACAATACAGGGCACAAACACTTCTAGAAGACAAACTGAAAACTTGGTCCCCAGCCAATCTTGGCATCCTCATTGGCCAAAGATGATAACCACTCTGAGCTACAGTGGGAGGGGCCAGAGTCCACTTGTCCACATGTCCATGAAACCTGGCAGTGATTGAAGAGCTGAGAAGGGGATAAATTACCCTCACGGGACTGTGGGGAAAGCCACATGCACAGGCATGGGCCTGTTTTACACATTGTGTTCCTTGTTCGTTGTCCCCGTCCTTATGTAGAAGAGTTTGAAAAGATAAGACTCTGGTTACAATGAGCTAAACTGTGTCATTAACAACGACCTCTTTCTCTAACAACGACCTGTTTCTCTAACAACGACCTGTTTCTCTGACAGTGACCTGTTTCTCTGACAATGACCTGTTTCTCTGACAATGACCTGTTTCTCTAACAACGACCTGTTTCTCTGACAGTGACCTGTTTCTCTGACAATGACCTGTTTCTCTAACAATGACCTGTTTCTCTGACAGTGACCTGTTTGTCTAACAACCTGTTTCTCTGACAATGACCTGTTTCTCTAACAATGACCTGTTTCTCCAACAACAACCTGTTTCTCTGACAATGACCTGTTTCTCTGACAATGACCTGTTTCTCTGACAATGACCTGTTTCTCTGACAGTAACCTGTTTCTCCAACAACAACCTGTTTCTCTAACAATGACCTGTTTCTCCAACAACAACCTGTTTCTCTGACAATGACCTGTTTCTCTAACAACCTGTTTCTCAGACAGTGACCTGTTTCTCTGACAGTGACCTGTTTCTCCAACAACAACCTGTTTCTCTGACAATGACCTGTTTCTCTAACAACCTGTTTCTCTGACAGTGACCTGTTTCTCTGACAGTGACCTGTTTCTCCAACAACAACCTGTTTCTCTGACAATGACCTGTTTCTCTAACAACCTGTTTCTCAGACAGTGACCTGTTTCTCTGACAGTGACCTGTTTCTCCAACAACAACCTGTTTCTCTGACAATGACCTGTTTCTCTAACAACCTGTTTCTCTGACAGTGACCTGTTTCTCTGACAGTGACCTGTTTCTCTAACAATGACCTGTTTCTCTGACAGTGACCTGTTTCTCTGACAGTGACCTGTTTGTCTAACAACCTGTTTCTCTGAAGCTTGTTGCTTGTTACTGACATACTGTACTGTATATAGACATTCTTTGGTTGCAGTTGTATCGCGTATACGGATGATACATTTCCGTTTTGGAAAATTAGACAATTGTTAAGTTTTCTGGGATAACTCAAAAGAAAAATCAATAATCACTATAATCAATAATAACAAAATGTTGTACTTCCTGTGTTTTCCTACAGAGAGCTGTGAGGAGAGAGAGAACCTCTCCATTCACCCTGAGAGTCTGTCTGTCTGTCTGCCTGCAGAGCATCTTTCATGCGTCTCCTTGTGTCTCAGTCTCACATCAACATGAACTGTGAACAGGACTTTGGAGAGGGGGGCATGAACGTCACCCTTACGCTACGGCTCCTCATGCACGGAAAGGTAGGTCTGTCTGCTTGCCTTAGATGATGACACACACGTGGCCAGGGGTGGACTTGGTCTAGTGGTCTAGTGGTCTAGTGGCTGTCTAGGGTGATCTAGTGGTCTAGTGGCTGTCTGGGTGGTCTAGTGGTCTAGTGGCTGTCTGGGTGGTCTAGTGGTCTAGTGGCTGTCTGGTGACTGTCTGGGTGGTCTAGTGGTCTAGTGGCTGTCTGGGTGGTCTAGTGGTCTAGTGCCTCTCTGGGGTGGTATAGTAGTCTAGTGGTCTAGTGGCTGTCTGGGGTGATCTAGTGGTATAGTGGTATAGTTACTGTCTGGGGTGGTCTAGTGGCTGTCTAGGGGGGTCTAGTGACTGTCTGGGTTAGTATAGTGGTCTAGTGGTATAGTGGGCTAGTGGGCTAGTGGTCTAGTGCCTCTCTGGGGTGGTATAGTGGTCTAGTGGTCTTGTGACTGTCTGGGGGTGTCTAGTGGTCTAGTGGTCTAGTGGTATAGTGGTCTAGTGGCTGTCTGGGGGTGTCTAGTGGTCTAGTGGCTGTCTGGGGGTGTCTAGTGGTCTAGTGGTCTAGTGGCTGTCTGGGGGTGTCTAGTGGTCTAGTGATCTAGTGGCTGTCTGGGGTGGTCTAGTGGCTGTCTAGGGTGGTCTAGTGACTGTCTGGGGTTGTCTAGTGTTCTAGTGGTCTAGTGGTCTAGTGGCTGTCTGGGGGTGTCTAGTGGTCTAGTGGCTGTCTGGGGGTGTCTAGTGGTCTAGTGGTCTAGTGGCTGTCTGGGGTGGTCTAGTGGCTGTCTAGGGTGGTCTAGTGACTGTCTGGGGTTGTCTAGTGTTCTAGTGGTCTAGTGGTCTAGTGGCTGTCTGGGGTGGTATAGTGGTCTAGAGGCTGTCTAGGGGGGTCTAGTGACTGTCTTAGGTGGTATGGTGGTGTAGTGGCATAGTGGTCTACCACCCCAGAGAGAAACTTGACCACTAGATGACTCCTGACAGGATTAAATCAATATAGTGACATTTTCCTTTCTTTCCTTTTGCAGGAAGTTGGCAGCATCATCGGAAAGGTGAGACGCAGCCTGTCTCTCAACCTTTCTCTCTGTCTCTCTTTGTCTCTCTCTGTCTGTATTTCTCTGTCTCTCTCTGTCTCTCTTTGTCTCTCTCTGTCTGTATCTGTATCTCTCTGTCTGTATTTCTCTGTCTCTCTCTGTCTCTCTCTCTCTCTGTTTCTCTCTCTCTCTCTGTTTCTCTCTGTCTCTCACCCCTCCAATTCTGTCTCTTTCTCTCTGTCTCTCACCCCTCCAATTCTCTGTCTGTCTCTGTCTCTCTCTGTTTCTCTCTCTCTCTCTCTGTTTCTCTCTGTCTCTCACCCCTCCAATTCTCTGTCTCTTTCTCTCTGTCTCTCTCTGTCTGTTTCTCTCTGTCTCTCACCCCTCCAATTCTCTGTCTCTTTCTCTCTGTCACTCACCCCTCCAATTTTCTGTCTGTCTGTCTCTGTCTCTCTCTGTTTCTCTCTGTCTCTCATCCTCTCTCTCTCCCTCTCTCTCTCTCTCTCATCCTCTCCCTCATCCTCTCTCTCTCTTCCCCCTCTCCCTCTCCTTTCTCTCACTCTCTCCCTCCCTCCCCCTCCCCCTCCCCCTATGCCATCATCCCTGTGGTCTGTGAATCGGTTGGCACAATCGTGTAGACCAGAGCCTTAATATTGATTATCCAAATATAAGGCTCTGGTGTAGACTGACTAGACATACAGAGTTCCTGGGTGAGGTTGTTGTTTCCATCAAGTCATATTCAGTAGTAATCAGCTCCTATAACAGCTCTCTCAGGTGCTGTTCAGTAGTTATCAGCTCCTATAACAGCTCTGTCAGGTGCTGTTCAGTAGTTATCAGCTCCTATAACAGCTCTCTCAGGTGCTGTTCAGTAGTTATCAGCTCCTATAACAGCTCTGTCAGGTGCTGTTCAGTAGTAATCAGCTCCTATAACAGCTCTGTCAGGTGCTGTTCAGTAGTAATCAGCTCCTATAACAACTCTCTCAAGGTGCTGTTCAGTAGTAATCAGCTCCTATAACAACTCTCTCAAGGTGCTGTTCAGTAGTAATCAGCTCCTATAACAACTCTCTCAAGGTGCTGTTCAGTAGTTATCAGCTCCTATAGCAGCTCTCCCGGGTGCTGTTCAGTAGTAATCAGCTCCTATAACAGCTCTCTCAGGTGCTGTTCAGTAGTAATCAGCTCCTATAACAACTCTCTCAAGGTGCTGTTCAGTAGTAATCAGCTCCTATAACAACTCTCTCAAGGTGCTGTTCAGTAGTTATCAGCTCCTATAGCAGCTCTCCCGGGTGCTGTTCAGTAGTAATCAGCTCCTATAGCAGCTCTCTCGGGTGCTGTTCAGTAGTTATCAGCTCCTATAACAGCTCTCTCGGGTGCTGTTCAGTAGTTATCAGCTCCTATAGCAGCTCTCTCGGGTGCTGTTCAGTAGTTATCAGCTCCTATAGCAGCTCTCTCAGGTGCTGTTCAGTAGTTATTAGCTCCTATAACAGCTCTCTCAAGGTGCTGTTCAGTAGTAATCAGCTCCTATAACAGCTCTGTCAGGTGCTGTTCAGTAGTAATCAGCTCCTATAACAGCTCTGTCAGGTGCTGTTCAGTAGTAATCAGCTCCTATAACAGCTCTGTCAGGTGCTGTTCAGTAGTAATCAGCTCCTATAACAGCTCTGTCAGGTGCTGTTCAGTAGTAATCAGCTCCTATAACAACTCTCTCAAGGTGCTGTTCAGTAGTAATCAGCTCCTATAACAACTCTCTCAAGGTGCTGTTCAGTAGTAATCAGCTCCTATAACAGCTCTGTCAGGTGCTGTTCAGTAGTTATCAGCTCCTATAACAGCTCTGTCAGGTGCTGTTCAGTAGTAATCAGCTCCTATAACAGCTCTGTCAGGTGCTGTTCAGTAGCATCTCCTCTTTCTTAACATAGTATCATTTTAAATACATTTGAGGAGGAATTATATTATATTAGTATGATGTCTGGCTCCTGCGTCAACATCATGTTGTACTTGTAATCTAGATATTAGAGACTCCAGTGATCATGAGGGGCCACGAAGAAAAGGTACAGTACTCTGTTATTAACTGACAGACAAACGCCTTCAGGCTTGATCTCCTGTGTGGTCCTGAACAGTGAGAACTACGTTAAAAGGTTGATGACTGCACGCTACACTCAACCCTGTGGCGTATTCACAGGCATACAACCAGGCAGTGTACTGTAACTCACAGGCGTACAACCAGGCAGTGTACTGTAACTCACAGGCATACAACCAGGCAGTGTACTGTAACTCACAGGCATACAACCAGGCAGTGTACTGTAACTCACAGGCGTACAACCAGGCAGTGTACTGTAACTCACAGGCGTACAACCAGGCAGTGTACTGTAACTCACAGGCATACAACCAGGCAGTGTACTGTAACTCACAGGCATACAACCAGACAGTGTACTGTAACTCACAGGCATACAACCAGGTAATGTACTGTAACTCACAGGCGTACAACCAGACAGTGTACTGTAACTCACAGGCGTACAACCAGACAGTGTACTGTAACTCACAGGCATACAACCAGGCAGTGTACTGTAACTCACAGGCGTACAACCAGACAGTGTACTGTAACTCACAGGCATACAACCAGACAGTGTACTGTAACTCACAGGCATACAACCAGGCAGTGTACTGTAACTCACAGGCGTACAACCAGACAGTGTACTGTAACTCACAGGCATACAACCAGGCAGTGTACTGTAACTCACAGGCGTACAACCAGGCAGTGTACTGTAACTCACAGGCATACAACCAGGCAGTGTACTGTAACTCACAGGCATACAACCAGGCAGTGTACTGTAACTCACAGGCATACAACCAGGCAGTGTACTGTAACTCACAGGCGTACAACCAGGCAGTGTACTGTAACTCACAGGCATACAACCAGGCAGTGTACTGTAACTCACAGGCATACAACCAGGCAGTGTACTGTAACTCACAGGCGTACAACCAGGCAGTGTACTGTAACTCACAGGCATACAACCAGGCAGTGTACTGTAACTCACAGGCGTACAACCAGGCAGTGTACTGTAACTCACAGGCATACAACCAGGCAGTGTACTGTAACTCACAGGCATACAACCAGGCAGTGTACTGTAACTCACAGGCGTACAACCAGGCAGTGTACTGTAACTCACAGGCGTACAACCAGGCAGTGTACTGTAACTCACAGGCATACAACCAGGCAGTGTACTGTAACTCACAGGCATACAACCAGGCAGTGTACTGTAACTCAGGCATACAACCAGGCAGTGTACTGTAACTCACAGGCGTACAACCAGGCAGTGTACTGTAACTCACAGGCATACAACCAGGCAGTGTACTGTAACTCACAGGCGTACAACCAGGCAGTGTACTGTAACTCACAGGCATACAACCAGGCAGTGTACTGTAACTCACAGGCATACAACCAGGCAGTGTACTGTAACTCACAGGCGTACAACCAGGCAGTGTACTGTAACTCACAGGCGTACAACCAGGCAGTGTACTGTAACTCACAGGCATACAGCCAGGCAGTGTACTGTAACTCACAGGCGTACAACCAGGCAGTGTACTGTAACTCACAGGCATACAGCCAGGCAGTGTACTGTAACTCACAGGCATACAACCAGTCAGTGTACTGTAACTCACAGGCATACAACCAGTCAGTGTACTGGACACACTGCAGCCGTACAGTGGCTGTGTGTCATTGGCTCTACCCAGCACTACCCAGCAGAGCCAATGCAGACATCAGAGCTTGTCCTAAGGGCTGACATCCAGCTAACCTGCTGCTAATACACCTCTCTAACACACACACACACACACACACACACACACACACACACACACACACACACACACACACACACACACACACACACACACACACACACACACACACACACACACACACACACAGAGAGAGAGAGGGCCCTGTAGATATCAGACATCAGAGCTTATCCTGAGGGCTGACCTCCAGCAAACCTGCTGACAATACACCTGAGCCAGTCATTTTATCTAGCTAGTTCTCCACGTACTGTACTATAGTAGGAGACAGAGTCCAGATCCAAAATAGAACAGTAGAACAGTGGAACAGTGGAACAGTAGAACAGTAGAACAGTAGAACAGTAGAACCGGCCTGCCTGCAGACATTAGAGCTTGTCTGGCTCAAGGATTACCCTGCTGCTAAAATATCTCTGACACACACACACACAGTCCTATTCTGTCTAGAATAGTCAGGAAAAGTCCTATTCCATCTAGAATGGTCTGGAGCAGTCCTATTCCATCTAGAATAGTCAGGAGCAGTCCTATTCCATCTAGAGCTGTCAGGAGCAGTCCTATTCCATCTAGAATAGTCAGGAGCAGTCCTATTCCATCTAGAATAGTCAGGAGCAGTCCTATTCTGTCTAGAATAGTCAGGAAAAGTCCTATTCCATCTAGAATGGTCTGGAGCAGTCATATTCCATCTAGAATAGTCAGGAGCAGTCCTATTCCATCTAGAATAGTCAGGAGCAGTCCTATTCCATCTAGAATAGTCAGGAGCAGTCCTATTCCATCTAGAATAGTCAGGAGCAGTCCTATTCCATCTAGAATAGTCAGGAGCAGTCCTATTCCATCTAGAATAGTCAGGAGCAGTCCTATTCCATCTAGAACAGTCAGGAGCAGTCCTATTCCATCTAGAACAGTCAGGAGCAGTCCTATTCCATCTAGAACAGTCAGGAGCAGTCCTTTTCCATCTAGAATAGTCAGGAGTATTCCTATTCCATCTAGAATAGTAAGGAGCAGTCCTATTCCATCTAGAACAGTCAGGAGCAGTCCTATTCCATCTAGAATAGTCAGGAGCAGTCCTATTCCATCTAGAACAGTCAGGAGCAGTCCTATTCCATCTAGAATAGTCAGGAGCAGTCCTATTCCATCTAGAATAGTCAGGAGCAGTCCTATTCCATCTAGAAAAGTCAGGAGCAGTCCTATTCCATCTAGAATAGTCAGGAGCAGTCCTATTCCATCTAATATAGTCAGGAGCAGTCCTATTCCATCTAGAATAGTCAGGAGCAGTCCTATTCCATCTAGAATAGTCAGGAGCAGTCCTATTCCATCTAGAATAGTCAGGAGCAGTCCTATTCCATCTAGAATAGTCAGGAGCAGTCCTATTCCATCTAGAATAGTCAGGAGCAGTCCTATTCCATCTAGAAAAGTCAGGAGCAGTCCTATTCCATCTAGAATAGTCAGGAGCAGTCCTATTCCATCTAGAATAGTCGGGGGCAGTCCTATTCCATCTAATATAGTCAGGAGCAGTCCTATTCCATCTAGAATAGTCAGGAGCAGTCCTATTCCATTTATAACAGTCAGGAGCAGTCCTATTCTATCTAGAATAGTCAGGAGCAGTCCTATTCCATCTAGAATAGTCAGGAGCAGTCCTATTCCATCTAGAAAAGTCAGGAGCAGTCCTATTCCATCTAGAATAGTCATGAGCAGTCCTATTCCATCTAGAATAGTCAGGAGCAGTCCTATTCCATCTAGAAAAGTCAGGAGCAGTCCTATTCCATCCAGAATAGTCAGGAGCAGTCCTATTCCATCTAGAAAAGTCAGGAGCAGTCCTATTCCATCTAGAATAGTCGGGGGCAGTCCTATTCCATCTAATATAGTCAGGAGCAGTCCTATTCCATCTAGAATAGTCAGGAGCAGTCCTATTCCATTTATAACAGTCAGGAGCAGTCCTATTCCATCTAGAATAGTCAGGAGCAGTCCTATTCCATCTAGAATAGTCAGGAGCAGTCCTATTCCATCTAGAATAGTCAGGAGCAGTCCTATTCCATCTAGAAAAGTCAGGAGCAGTCCTATTCCATCTAGAATAGTCAGGAGCAGTCCTATTCCATCTAGAATAGTCAGGAGCAGTCCTATTCCATCTAGAAAAGTCAGGAGCAGTCCTATTCCATCTAGAATAGTCAGGAGCAGTCCTATTCCATCTAGAATAGTCAGGAGCAGTCCTATTCCATCTAGAATAGTCAGGAGCAGTCCTATTCCATCTAGAATAGTCAGGAGCAGTCATATTCCATCTAGAACAGTCAGGAGCAGTCCTATTCCATCTAGAATAGTCAGGAGCAGTCCTTTTCCATCTAGAATAGTCAGGAGCAGTCCTATTCCATCTAATATAGTCAGGAGCAGTCCTTTTCCATCTAGAATAGTCAGGAGCAGTCCTATTCCATCTAGAATAGTCAGGAGCAGTCCTATTCCATCTAGAATAGTCAGGAGCAGTCCTATTCCATCTAGAATAGTCAGGAGCAGTCCTATTCCATCTAGAATAGTCAGGAGCAGTCCTATTCCATCTAGAAAAGTCAGGAGCAGTCCTATTCCATCCAGAATAGTCAGGAGCAGTCCTATTCCATCTAGAAAAGTCAGGAGCAGTCCTATTCCATCTAGAATAGTCGGGGGCAGTCCTATTCCATCTAATATAGTCAGGAGCAGTCCTATTCCATCTAGAATAGTCAGGAGCAGTCCTATTCCATTTATAACAGTCAGGAGCAGTCCTATTCCATCTAGAATAGTCAGGAGCAGTCCTATTCCATCTAGAATAGTCAGGAGCAGTCCTATTCCATCTAGAATAGTCAGGAGCAGTCCTATTCCATCTAGAAAAGTCAGGAGCAGTCCTATTCCATCTAGAATAGTCAGGAGCAGTCCTATTCCATCTAGAATAGTCAGGAGCAGTCCTATTCCATCTAGAAAAGTCAGGAGCAGTCCTATTCCATCTAGAATAGTCAGGAGCAGTCCTATTCCATCTAGAATAGTCAGGAGCAGTCCTATTCCATCTAGAATAGTCAGGAGCAGTCCTATTCCATCTAGAATAGTCAGGAGCAGTCATATTCCATCTAGAACAGTCAGGAGCAGTCCTATTCCATCTAGAATAGTCAGGAGCAGTCCTTTTCCATCTAGAATAGTCAGGAGCAGTCCTATTCCATCTAATATAGTCAGGAGCAGTCCTTTTCCATCTAGAATAGTCAGGAGCAGTCCTATTCCATCTAGAATAGTCAGGAGCAGTCCTATTCCATCTAGAATAGTCAGGAGCAGTCCTATTCCATCTAGAATAGTCAGGAGCAGTCCTATTCCATCTAGAATAGTCAGGAGCAGTCCTTTTCCATCTAGAACAGTCAGGAGCAGTCCTATTCCATCTAGAATAGTCAGGAGCAGTCCTATTCCATCTAGAATAGTCAGGAGCAGTCCTATTCCATCTAGAACAGTCAGGAGCAGTCCTATTCCATCTAGAACAGTCAGGAGCAGTCCTATTCCATCTAGAGCTGTCAGGAGCAGTCCTATTCCATCTAGAACAGTCAGGAGCTGTCCTATTCCATCTAGAGCTGTCAGGAGCAGTCCTATTCCATCTAGAACAGTCAGGAGCAGTCCTATTCCATCTAGAACAGTCAGGAGCAGTCCTATTCCATTTATAACAGTCAGGAGCAGTCCTATTCCATCTGAAACAGTCAGGAGCAGTCCTATTCCATCTAGAATAGTCAGGAGCAGTCCTATTCCATCTAGAACAGTCAGGAGCAGTCCTTTTCCATCTAGAACAGTCAGGAGCAGTCCTATTCCATCTAGAGCTGTCAGGAGCAGTCCTATTCCATCTAGAACAGTCAGGAGCAGTCCTATTCCATCTAGAACAGTCAGGAGCAGTCCTATTCCATTTATAACAGTCAGGAGCAGTCCTATTCCATCTGAAACAGTCAGGAGCAGTCCTATTCCATCTAGAATAGTCAGGAGCAGTCCTATTCCATCTAGAACAGTCAGGAGCAGTCCTTTTCCATCTAGAGCTGTCAGGAGCAGTCCTATTCCATCTGAAACAGTCAGGAGCAGTCCTATTCCATCTGAAACAGTCAGGAGCAGTCCTTTTCCGTCTAGAGCTGTCAGGAGCAGTCCTATTCCATCTGAAACAGTCAGGAGCAGTCCTTTTCCGTCTAGAGCTGTCAGGAGCAGTCCTATTCCATCTAGAATAGTCAGGAGCAGTCCTATTCCATCTAGAACAGTCAGGAGCAGTCCTATTCCATCTAGAACAGTCAGGAGCAGTCCTATTCCATCTAGAACAGTCAGGAGCAGTACTTTTCCATCTAGAGCTGTCAGGAGCAGTCCTATTCCATCTAGAATAGTCAGGAGCAGTCCTATTCCATCTAGAACAGTCAGGAGCAGTCCTATTCCATCTAGAGCTGTCAGGAGCAGTCCTATTCCATCTAGAACAGTCAGGAGCAGTCCTATTCTGTCTAGAATAGTCAGGAGCAGTCCTATTCCATCTAGAACAGTCAGGAGCAGTCCTATTCCATCTAGAACAGTCAGGAGCAGTCCTATTCCATCTAGATCCATCAGGAGCAGTCCTATTCCATCTAGAACAGTCAGGAGCAGTCCTTTTCCATCTAGAGCTGTCAGGAGCAGTCCTATTCCATCTAGAATAGTCAGGAGCAGTCCTATTCCATCTAGAACAGTCAGGAGCAGTCCTTTTCCATCTAGAGCTGTCAGGAGCAGTCCTATTCCATCTAGAACAGTCAGGAGCAGTCCTATTCTGTCTAGAATAGTCAGGAGCAGTCCTATTCCATCTAGAACAGTCAGGAGCAGTCCTATTCCATCTAGAACAGTCAGGAGCAGTCCTATTCCATCTGAAACAGTCAGGAGCAGTCCTATTCCATCTGAAAAAGTCAGGAGCAGTCCTATTCCATCTAGAACAGTCAGGAGCAGTCCTATTCCATCTAGAACAGTCAGGAGCAGTCCTATTCCATCTGAAAAAGTCAGGAGCAGTCCTATTCCATCTGAAAAAGTCAGGAGCAGTCCTATTCCATCTAGAACAGTCAGGAGCAGTCCTATTCCATCTGAAACAGTCAGGAGCAGTCCTATTCCATCTGAAAAAGTCAGGAGCAGTCCTATTCCATCTAGAGCTGTCAGGAGCAGTCCTCTTCCATCTGAAACAGTCAGGAGCAGTCCTTTTCCGTCTAGAGCTGTCAGGAGCAGTCCTATTCCATTTATAACAGTCAGGAGCAGTCCTATTCCATCTAGAGCTGTCAGGAGCAGTCCTATTCCATCTAGAATACTCAGGAGCAGTCCTATTCCATTTATAACAGTCAGGAGCAGTCCTATTCCATCTAGAATAGTCAGGAGCAGTCCTATTCCATCTAGAACAGTCAGGAGCAGTCCTATTCCATCTAGAATAGTCAGGAGCAGTCCTATTCCATCTATAACAGTCAGGAGCAGTCCTATTCCATCTGAAAAAGTCAGGAGCAGTCCTATTCCATTTATAACAGTCAGGAGCAGTCCTATTCCATCTAGAATAGTCAGGAGCAGTCCTATTCCATCTAGAGCTGTCAGGAGCAGTCCTATTCCATCTGAAACAGTCAGGAGCAGTCCTATTCCATCTGAAACAGTCAGGAGCAGTCCTTTTCCGTCTAGAGCTGTCAGGAGCAGTCCTATTCCATCTGAAACAGTCAGGAGCAGTCCTTTTCCGTCTAGAGCTGTCAGGAGCAGTCCTATTCCATCTAGAATAGTCAGGAGCAGTCCTATTCCATCTAGAACAGTCAGGAGCAGTCCTATTCCATCTAGAACAGTCAGGAGCAGTCCTATTCCATCTAGATCCATCAGGAGCAGTCCTATTCCATCTAGAACAGTCAGGAGCAGTCCTTTTCCATCTAGAGCTGTCGGGAGCAGTCCTATTCCATCTAGAATAGTCAGGAGCAGTCCTATTCCATCTAGAACAGTCAGGAGCAGTCCTTTTCCATCTAGAGCTGTCAGGAGCAGTCCTATTCCATCTAGAACAGTCAGGAGCAGTCCTATTCTGTCTAGAATAGTCTGGAGCAGTCCTATTCCATCTAGAACAGTCAGGAGCAGTCCTATTCCATCTAGAACAGTCAGGAGCAGTCCTATTCCATCTGAAACAGTCAGGAGCAGTCCTATTCCATCTGAAAAAGTCAGGAGCAGTTATATTCCATCTAGAACAGTCAGGAGCAGTCCTATTCCATCTAGAACAGTCAGGAGCAGTCCTATTCCATCTGAAACAGTCAGGAGCAGTCCTATTCCATCTGAAAAAGTCAGGAGCAGTCCTATTCCATCTAGAGCTGTCAGGAGCAGTCCTCTTCCATCTGAAACAGTCAGGAGCAGTCATTTTCCGTCTAGAGCTGTCAGGAGCAGTCCTATTCCATTTATAACAGTCAGGAGCAGTCCTATTCCATCTAGAGCTGTCAGGAGCAGTCCTATTCCATCTAGAATACTCAGGAGCAGTCCTATTCCATCTAGAATAGTCAGGAGCAGTCCTATTCCATCTAGAATAGTCAGGAGCAGTCCTATTCCATCTAGAACAGTCAGGAGCAGTCCTATTCCATCTAGAATAGTCAGGAGCAGTCCTATTCCATCTAGAACAGTCAGGAGCAGTCCTATTCCATCTGAAAAAGTCAGGAGCAGTCCTATTCCATTTATAACAGTCAGGAGCAGTCCTATTCCATCTAGAATAGTCAGGAGCAGTCCTATTCCATCTAGAACAGTCAGGAGCAGTCCTATTCCATCTAGAACAGTCAGGAGCAGTCCTATTCCATCTAGATCCATCAGGAGCAGTCCTATTCCATCTAGAACAGTAAGGAGCAGTCCTTTTCCATCTAGAGCTGTCAGGAGCAGTCCTATTCCATCTAGAACAGTCAGGAGCAGTCCTATTCCATCTAGAACAGTCAGGAGCAGTCCTATTCCATCTAGAACAGTCAGGAGCAGTCCTAATCCATCTAGAACAGTAAGGAGCAGTCCTATTCCATCTAGAGTAGTCATTAGCAGTCCTATTCTGTCTAGAACAGTCAGGAAAAGTCCTAGTCCTTCTAGAAAAGTCAGGAGCAGTCATATTCCATCTAGAGCTGTCAGGAGCAGTCCTTTTCCATCTAGAGCGGTAAGGAGCAGTCCTATTCCATCTGAAACAGTCAGGAGCAGTCCTATTCCATCTAGAACAGTAAGGAGCAGTCCTATTCCATCTAGACCTGTCAGGAATCAGTCCTATTCCATCAAGAATAGTCGGGAGCAGTCCTATTCCATATAGAATAGTCAGGAGCAGTCCTATTCCATCTGAAACAGTCAGGAGCAGTCCTATTCCATCTAGAGCTGTCAGGAATCAGTCCTATTCCATCTAGAATAGTCAGGATCAGTCCTATTCCATATATAATAGTCAGTGGCAGTCCTATTCCATATAGAATAGTCAGGAGCAGTCCTATTCCATCTAGAACAGTCAGGAGCAGTCCTATTCCATCTAGAACAGTCAGGAGCAGTCCTATTCCATCTAGAACAGTCAGGAGCAGTCCTATTCCATCTAGATCCATCAGGAGCAGTCCTATTCCATCTAGAATAGTCAGGAGCAGTCCTTTTCCATCTAGAGCTGTCAGGAGCAGTCCTATTCCATCTAGAACAGTCAGGAGCAGTCCTATTCCATTTATAACAGTCAGGAGCAGTCCTATTCCATCTGAAACAGTCAGGAGCAGTCCTATTCCATCTAGAATAGTCAGGAGCAGTCCTATTCCATCTAGAACAGTCAGGAGCAGTCCTATTCCATCTAGAACAGTCAGGAGCAGTCCTATTCCATCTAGATCCATCAGGAGCAGTCCTATTCCATCTAGAACAGTAAGGAGCAGTCCTTTTCCATCTAGAGCTGTCAGGAGCAGTCCTATTCCATCTAGAACAGTCAGGAGCAGTCCTATTCCATCTGAAACAGTCAGGAGCAGTCCTATTCCATTTATAACAGTCAGGAGCAGTCCTATTCCATTTATAACAGTCAGGAGCAGTCCTATTCCATCTGAAACAGTCAGGAGCAGTCCTATTCCATCTGAAACAGTCAGGAGCAGTCCTATTCCATTTATAACAATCAGGAGCAGTCCTATTCCATCTAGAATAGTCAGGAGCAGTCCTATTCCATCTAGAACAGTCAGGAGCAGTCCTATTCCATCTAGAGCTGTCAGGAGCAGTCCTATTCCATCTAGAGCTGTCAGGAGCAGTCCTATTCCATCTAGAACAGTCAGGAGCAGTCCTATTCCATTTATAACAGTCAGGAGCAGTCCTATTCCATCTAGAATAGTCAGGAGCAGTCCTTTTCCATCTAGAATAGTCAGGAGCAGTCCTATTCCATCTAGAACAGTCAGGAGCAGTCCTATTCCATCTGAAACAGTCAGGAGCAGTCCTATTCCATCTAGAATACTCAGGAGCAGTCCTATTCCATCTAGAATACTCAGGAGCAGTCCTATTCCATCTAGAGCTGTCAGGAGCAGTCCTATTCCATCTAGAATAGTCAGGAGCAGTCCTATTCCATCTAGAATAGTCAGGAGCAGTCCTATTCCATTTATAACAGTCAGGAGCAGTCCTATTCCATTTATAACAGTCAGGAGCAGTCCTATTCCATTTATAACAGTCAGGAGCAGTCCTATTCCATTTATAACAGTCAGGAGCAGTCCTATTCCATCTGAAACAGTCAGGAGCAGTCCTATTCCATCTGAAACAGTCAGGAGCAGTCCTATTCCATTTATAACAATCAGGAGCAGTCCTATTCCATCTAGAATAGTCAGGAGCAGTCCTATTCCATCTAGAACAGTCAGGAGCAGTCCTATTCCATCTAGAGCTGTCAGGAGCAGTCCTATTCCATCTAGAGCTGTCAGGAGCAGTCCTATTCCATCTAGAACAGTCAGGAGCAATCCTATTCCATTTATAACAGTCAGGAGCAGTCCTATTCCATCTAGAATAGTCAGGAGCAGTCCTTTTCCATCTAGAATAGTCAGGAGCAGTCCTATTCCATCTAGAACAGTCAGGAGCAGTCCTATTCCATCTGAAACAGTCAGGAGCAGTCCTATTCCATCTAGAATACTCAGGAGCAGTCCTATTCCATCTAGAATACTCAGGAGCAGTCCTATTCCATCTAGAGCTGTCAGGAGCAGTCCTATTCCATCTAGAATAGTCAGGAGCAGTCCTATTCCATCTAGAATAGTCAGGAGCAGTCCTATTCCATTTATAACAGTCAGGAGCAGTCCTATTCCATCTAGAGCTGTCAGGAGCAGTCCTATTCCATCTAGAATAGTCAGGAGCAGTCCTATTCCATCTAGAATACTCAGGAGCAGTCCTATTCCATCTAGAATACTCAGGAGCAGTCCTATTCCATCTAGAGCTGTCAGGAGCAGTCCTATTCCATTTATAACAGTCAGGAGCAGTCCTATTCCATCTGAAACAGTCAGGAGCAGTCCTATTCCATCTGAAACAGTCAGGAGCAGTCCTATTCCATTTATAACAATCAGGAGCAGTCCTATTCCATCTAGAATAGTCAGGAGCAGTCCTATTCCATCTAGAACAGTCAGGAGCAGTCCTATTCCATCTAGAGCTGTCAGGAGCAGTCCTATTCCATCTAGAGCTGTCAGGAGCAGTCCTATTCCATCTAGAACAGTCAGGAGCAGTCCTATTCCATTTATAACAGTCAGGAGCAGTCCTATTCCATCTAGAATAGTCAGGAGCAGTCCTTTTCCATCTAGAATAGTCAGGAGCAGTCCTATTCCATCTAGAACAGTCAGGAGCAGTCCTATTCCATCTGAAACAGTCAGGAGCAGTCCTATTCCATCTAGAATACTCAGGAGCAGTCCTATTCCATCTAGAATACTCAGGAGCAGTCCTATTCCATCTAGAGCTGTCAGGAGCAGTCCTATTCCATCTAGAATAGTCAGGAGCAGTCCTATTCCATCTAGAATAGTCAGGAGCAGTCCTATTCCATTTATAACAGTCAGGAGCAGTCCTATTCCATCTAGAGCTGTCAGGAGCAGTCCTATTCCATCTAGAATAGTCAGGAGCAGTCCTATTCCATCTAGAATACTCAGGAGCAGTCCTATTCCATCTAGAATACTCAGGAGCAGTCCTATTCCATCTAGAGCTGTCAGGAGCAGTCCTATTCCATTTATAACAGTCAGGAGCAGTCCTATTCCATCTAGAGCTGTCAGGAGCAGTCCTATTCCATCTAGAATACTCAGGAGCAGTCCTATTCCATCTAGAATACTCAGGAGCAGTCCTATTCCATCTAGAATAGTCAGGAGCAGTCCTATTCCATCTAGAATAGTCAGGAGCAGTCCTATTCCATTTATAACAGTCAGGAGCAGTCCTATTCCATTTATAACAGTCAGGAGCAGTCCTATTCCATTTATAACAGTCAGGAGCAGTCCTATTCCATTTATAACAGTCAGGAGCAGTCCTATTCCATTTATAACAGTCAGGAGCAGTCCTATTCCATCTGAAACAGTCAGGAGCAGTCCTATTCCATCTGAAACAGTCAGGAGCAGTCCTATTCCATTTATAACAATCAGGAGCAGTCCTATTCCATCTAGAATAGTCAGGAGCAGTCCTATTCCATCTAGAACAGTCAGGAGCAGTCCTATTCCATCTAGAGCTGTCAGGAGCAGTCCTATTCCATCTAGAGCTGTCAGGAGCAGTCCTATTCCATCTAGAACAGTCAGGAGCAATCCTATTCCATTTATAACAGTCAGGAGCAGTCCTATTCCATCTAGAATAGTCAGGAGCAGTCCTTTTCCATCTAGAATAGTCAGGAGCAGTCCTATTCCATCTAGAACAGTCAGGAGCAGTCCTATTCCATCTGAAACAGTCAGGAGCAGTCCTATTCCATCTAGAATACTCAGGAGCAGTCCTATTCCATCTAGAATACTCAGGAGCAGTCCTATTCCATCTAGAGCTGTCAGGAGCAGTCCTATTCCATCTAGAATAGTCAGGAGCAGTCCTATTCCATCTAGAATAGTCAGGAGCAGTCCTATTCCATTTATAACAGTCAGGAGCAGTCCTATTCCATCTAGAGCTGTCAGGAGCAGTCCTATTCCATCTAGAATAGTCAGGAGCAGTCCTATTCCATCTAGAATACTCAGGAGCAGTCCTATTCCATCTAGAATACTCAGGAGCAGTCCTATTCCATCTAGAGCTGTCAGGAGCAGTCCTATTCCATTTATAACAGTCAGGAGCAGTCCTATTCCATCTGAAACAGTCAGGAGCAGTCCTATTCCATCTGAAACAGTCAGGAGCAGTCCTATTCCATTTATAACAATCAGGAGCAGTCCTATTCCATCTAGAATAGTCAGGAGCAGTCCTATTCCATCTAGAACAGTCAGGAGCAGTCCTATTCCATCTAGAGCTGTCAGGAGCAATCCTATTCCATCTAGAGCTGTCAGGAGCAGTCCTATTCCATCTAGAACAGTCAGGAGCAGTCCTATTCCATTTATAACAGTCAGGAGCAGTCCTATTCCATCTAGAATAGTCAGGAGCAGTCCTTTTCCATCTAGAATAGTCAGGAGCAGTCCTATTCCATCTAGAACAGTCAGGAGCAGTCCTATTCCATCTGAAACAGTCAGGAGCAGTCCTATTCCATCTAGAATACTCAGGAGCAGTCCTATTCCATCTAGAATACTCAGGAGCAGTCCTATTCCATCTAGAGCTGTCAGGAGCAGTCCTATTCCATCTAGAATAGTCAGGAGCAGTCCTATTCCATCTAGAATAGTCAGGAGCAGTCCTATTCCATTTATAACAGTCAGGAGCAGTCCTATTCCATCTAGAGCTGTCAGGAGCAGTCCTATTCCATCTAGAATAGTCAGGAGCAGTCCTATTCCATCTAGAATACTCAGGAGCAGTCCTATTCCATCTAGAATACTCAGGAGCAGTCCTATTCCATCTAGAGCTGTCAGGAGCAGTCCTATTCCATTTATAACAGTCAGGAGCAGTCCTATTCCATCTAGAGCTGTCAGGAGCAGTCCTATTCCATCTAGAATACTCAGGAGCAGTCCTATTCCATCTAGAATACTCAGGAGCAGTCCTATTCCATCTAGAGCTGTCAGGAGCAGTCCTATTCCATCTAGAATAGTCAGGAGCAGTCCTATTCCATCTAGAATAGTCAGGAGCAGTCCTATTCCATTTATAACAGTCAGGAGCAGTCCTATTCCATCTAGAGCTGTCAGGAGCAGTCCTATTCCATCTAGAATACTCAGGAGCAGTCCTATTCCATCTAGAATAGTCAGGAGCAGTCCTATTCCATTTATAACAGTCAGGAGCAGTCCTATTCCATCTAGAGCTGTCAGGAGCAGTCCTATTCCATCTAGAACAGTCAGGAGCAGTCCTATTCCATTTATAACAGTCAGGAGCAGTCCTATTCCATCTAGAATAGTCAGGAGCAGTCCTTTTCCATCTAGAATAGTCAGGAGCAGTCCTATTCCATCTAGAACAGTCAGGAGCAGTCCTATTCCATCTGAAACAGTCAGGAGCAGTCCTATTCCATCTAGAATACTCAGGAGCAGTCCTAATCCATCTAGAACAGTAAGGAGCAGTCCTATTCCATCTAGAGTAGTCATTAGCAGTCCTATTCTGTCTAGAACAGTCAGGAAAAGTCCTAGTCCTTCTAGAAAAGTCAGGAGCAGTCATATTCCATCTAGAGCTGTCAGGAGCAGTCCTTTTCCATCTAGAGCGGTAAGGAGCAGTCCTATTCCATCTGAAACAGTCAGGAGCAGTCCTATTCCATCTAGAACAGTAAGGAGCAGTCCTATTCCATCTAGACCTGTCAGGAATCAGTCCTATTCCATCAAGAATAGTCGGGAGCAGTCCTATTCCATATAGAATAGTCAGGAGCAGTCCTATTCCATATAGAATAGTCAGGAGCAGTCCAATTCCATCTGAAACAGTCAGGAGCAGTCCTATTCCATCTAGAGCTGTCAGGAATCAGTCCTATTCCATCTAGAATAGTCAGGATCAGTCCTATTCCATATATAATAGTCAGTGGCAGTCCTATTCCATATAGAATAGTCAGGAGCAGTCCTATTCCATCTAGAACAGTCAGGAGCAGTCCTATTCCATCTAGAACAGTCAGGGGCAGTCCTATTCCATCTAGAACAGTCAGGAGCAGTCCTATTCCATCTAGAACAGTCAGGGGCAGTCCTATTCCATCTAGAACAGTCAGGAGCAGTCCTATTCCATCTAGATCCATCAGGAGCAGTCCTATTCCATCTAGAATAGTCAGGAGCAGTCCTATTCCATCTAGAACAGTCAGGAGCAGTCCTATTCCATTTATAACAGTCAGGAGCAGTCCTATTCCATCTGAAACAGTCAGGAGCAGTCCTATTCCATCTAGAATAGTCAGGAGCAGTCCTATTCCATCTAGAACAGTCAGGAGCAGTCCTATTCCATCTAGAACAGTCAGGAGCAGTCCTATTCCATCTAGATCCATCAGGAGCAGTCCTATTCCATCTAGAACAGTAAGGAGCAGTCCTTTTCCATCTAGAGCTGTCAGGAGCAGTCCTATTCCATCTAGAACAGTCAGGAGCAGTCCTATTCCATCTGAAACAGTCAGGAGCAGTCCTATTCCATTTATAACAGTCAGGAGCAGTCCTATTCCATTTATAACAGTCAGGAGCAGTCCTATTCCATCTGAAACAGTCAGGAGCAGTCCTATTCCATCTGAAACAGTCAGGAGCAGTCCTATTCCATTTATAACAATCAGGAGCAGTCCTATTCCATCTAGAATAGTCAGGAGCAGTCCTATTCCATCTAGAACAGTCAGGAGCAGTCCTATTCCATCTAGAGCTGTCAGGAGCAGTCCTATTCCATCTAGAGCTGTCAGGAGCAGTCCTATTCCATCTAGAACAGTCAGGAGCAGTCCTATTCCATTTATAACAGTCAGGAGCAGTCCTATTCCATCTAGAATAGTCAGGAGCAGTCCTTTTCCATCTAGAATAGTCAGGAGCAGTCCTATTCCATCTAGAACAGTCAGGAGCAGTCCTATTCCATCTGAAACAGTCAGGAGCAGTCCTATTCCATCTAGAATACTCAGGAGCAGTCCTATTCCATCTAGAATACTCAGGAGCAGTCCTATTCCATCTAGAGCTGTCAGGAGCAGTCCTATTCCATCTAGAATAGTCAGGAGCAGTCCTATTCCATCTAGAATAGTCAGGAGCAGTCCTATTCCATTTATAACAGTCAGGAGCAGTCCTATTCCATCTAGAGCTGTCAGGAGCAGTCCTATTCCATCTAGAATAGTCAGGAGCAGTCCTATTCCATCTAGAATACTCAGGAGCAGTCCTATTCCATCTAGAATACTCAGGAGCAGTCCTATTCCATCTAGAGCTGTCAGGAGCAGTCCTATTCCATTTATAACAGTCAGGAGCAGTCCTATTCCATCTAGAGCTGTCAGGAGCAGTCCTATTCCATCTAGAATACTCAGGAGCAGTCCTATTCCATCTAGAATACTCAGGAGCAGTCCTATTCCATCTAGAGCTGTCAGGAGCAGTCCTATTCCATCTAGAATAGTCAGGAGCAGTCCTATTCCATCTAGAATAGTCAGGAGCAGTCCTATTCCATTTATAACAGTCAGGAGCAGTCCTATTCCATCTAGAGCTGTCAGGAGCAGTCCTATTCCATCTAGAATAGTCAGGAGCAGTCCTATTCCATCTAGAATACTCAGGAGCAGTCCTATTCCATCTAGAATAGTCAGGAGCAGTCCTATTCCATTTATAACAGTCAGGAGCAGTCCTATTCCATCTAGAGCTGTCAGGAGCAGTCCTATTCCATCTAGAACAGTCAGGAGCAGTCCTATTCCATTTATAACAGTCAGGAGCAGTCCTATTCCATCTAGAATAGTCAGGAGCAGTCCTTTTCCATCTAGAATAGTCAGGAGCAGTCCTATTCCATCTAGAACAGTCAGGAGCAGTCCTATTCCATCTGAAACAGTCAGGAGCAGTCCTATTCCATCTAGAATACTCAGGAGCAGTCCTATTCCATCTAGAGCTGTCAGGAGCAGTCCTATTCCATCTAGAATAGTCAGGAGCAGTCCTATTCCATCTAGAATAGTCAGGAGCAGTCCTATTCCATATAGAATAGTCAGGAGCAGTCCTATTCCATCTGAAACAGTCAGGAGCAGTCCTATTCCATCTAGAGCTGTCAGGAATCAGTCCTATTCCATCTAGAATAGTCAGGATCAGTCCTATTCCATATATAATAGTCAGTGGCAGTCCTATTCCATATAGAATAGTCAGGAGCAGTCCTATTCCATCTAGAACAGTCAGGAGC
Organism: Oncorhynchus masou masou; assembly: GCF_036934945.1. Taxonomy (NCBI): domain Eukaryota; kingdom Metazoa; phylum Chordata; class Actinopteri; order Salmoniformes; family Salmonidae; genus Oncorhynchus; species Oncorhynchus masou. Next base: position 9,292,855 of record NC_088217.1, read on the forward strand.
AGTCCTATTCCATCTAGAACAGTCAGGAGCAGTCCTATTCCATCTAGAGCTGTCAGGAGCAGTCCTATTCCATCTAGAACAGTCAGGAGCAGTCCTATTCCATTTATAACAGTCAGGAGCAGTCCTATTCCATCTGAAACAGTCAGGAGCAGTCCTATTCCATCTAGAATAGTCAGGAGCAGTCCTATTCCATCTAGAACAGTCAGGAGCAGTCCTATTCCATCTAGAACAGTCAGGAGCAGTCCTATTCCATCTAGATCCATCAGGAGCAGTCCTATTCCATCTAGAACAGTAAGGAGCAGTCCTTTTCCATCTAGAGCTGTCAGGAGCAGTCCTATTCCATCTAGAACAGTCAGGAGCAGTCCTATTCCATCTGAAACAGTCAGGAGCAGTCCTATTCCATTTATAACAGTCAGGAGCAGTCCTATTCCATTTATAACAGTCAGGAGCAGTCCTATTCCATCTGTAACAGTCAGGAGCAGTCCTATTCCATCTGAAACAGTCAGGAGCAGTCCTATTCCATTTATAACAATCAGGAGCAGTCCTATTCCATCTAGAATAGTCAGGAGCAGTCCTATTCCATCTAGAACAGTCAGGAGCAGTCCTATTCCATCTAGAGCTGTCAGGAGCAGTCCTATTCCATCTAGAGCTGTCAGGAGCAGTCCTATTCCATCTAGAACAGTCAGGAGCAGTCCTATTCCATTTATAACAGTCAGGAGCAGTCCTATTCCATCTAGAATAGTCAGGAGCAGTCCTTTTCCATCTAGAATAGTCAGGAGCAGTCCTATTCCATCTAGAACAGTCAGGAGCAGTCCTATTCCATCTGAAACAGTCAGGAGCAGTCCTATTCCATCTAGAATACTCAGGAGCAGTCCTATTCCATCTAGAATACTCAGGAGCAGTCCTATTCCATCTAGAGCTGTCAGGAGCAGTCCTATTCCATCTAGAATAGTCAGGATCAGTCCTATTCCATCTAGAATAGTCAGGAGCAGTCCTATTCCATTTATAACAGTCAGGAGCAGTCCTATTCCATCTAGAGCTGTCAGGAGCAGTCCTATTCCATCTAGAATAGTCAGGAGCAGTCCTATTCCATCTAGAATACTCAGGAGCAGTCCTATTCCATCTAGAATACTCAGGAGCAGTCCTATTCCATCTAGAGCTGTCAGGAGCAGTCCTATTCCATTTATAACAGTCAGGAGCAGTCCTATTCCATCTAGAGCTGTCAGGAGCAGTCCTATTCCATCTAGAATACTCAGGAGCAGTCCTATTCCATCTAGAATACTCAGGAGCAGTCCTATTCCATCTAGAGCTGTCAGGAGCAGTCCTATTCCATCTAGAATAGTCAGGAGCAGTCCTATTCCATCTAGAATAGTCAGGAGCAGTCCTATTCCATTTATAACAGTCAGGAGCAGTCCTATTCCATCTAGAGCTGTCAGGAGCAGTCCTATTCCATCTAGAATAGTCAGGAGCAGTCCTATTCCATCTAGAATACTCAGGAGCAGTCCTATTCCATCTAGAATAGTCAGGAGCAGTCCTATTCCATTTATAACAGTCAGGAGCAGTCCTATTCCATCTAGAGCTGTCAGGAGCAGTCCTATTCCATCTAGAACAGTCAGGAGCAGTCCTATTCCATTTATAACAGTCAGGAGCAGTCCTATTCCATCTAGAATAGTCAGGAGCAGTCCTTTTCCATCTAGAATAGTCAGGAGCAGTCCTATTCCATCTAGAACAGTCAGGAGCAGTCCTATTCCATCTGAAACAGTCAGGAGCAGTCCTATTCCATCTAGAATAGTCAGGAGCAGTCCTATTCCATTTATAACAGTCAGGAGCAGTCCTATTCCATCTAGAGCTGTCAGGAGCAGTCCTATTCCATCTAGAACAGTCAGGAGCAGTCCTATTCCATTTATAACAGTCAGGAGCAGTCCTATTCCATCTAGAATAGTCAGGAGCAGTCCTTTTCCATCTAGAATAGTCAGGAGCAGTCCTATTCCATCTAGAACAGTCAGGAGCAGTCCTATTCCATCTGAAACAGTCAGGAGCAGTCCTATTCCATCTAGAACAGTCAGGAGCAGTCCTATTCCATTTATAACAGTCAGGAGCAGTCCTATTCCATCTAGAATAGTCAGGAGCAGTCCTTTTCCATCTAGAATAGTCAGGAGCAGTCCTATTCCATCTAGAACAGTCAGGAGCAGTCCTATTCCATCTGAAACAGTCAGGAGCAGTCCTATTCCATCTAGAATAGTCAGGAGCAGTCCTATTCCATCTAGAACAGTCAGGAGCAGTCCTATTCCATCTAGAACAGTCAGGAGCAGTCCTATTCCATCTAGATCCATCAGGAGCAGTCCTATTCCATCTAGAACAGTAAGGAGCAGTCCTTTTCCATCTAGAGCTGTCAGGAGCAGTCCTATTCCATCTAGAACAGTCAGGAGCAGTCCTATTCCATCTGAAACAGTCAGGAGCAGTCCTATTCCATTTATAACAGTCAGGAGCAGTCCTATTCCATTTATAACAGTCAGGAGCAGTCCTATTCCATCTGTAACAGTCAGGAGCAGTCCTATTCCATCTGAAACATTCAGGAGCAGTCCTATTCCATTTATAACAATCAGGAGCAGTCCTATTCCATCTAGAATAGTCAGGAGCAGTCCTATTCCATCTAGAACAGTCAGGAGCAGTCCTATTCCATCTAGAGCTGTCAGGAGCAGTCCTATTCCATCTAGAGCTGTCAGGAGCAGTCCTATTCCATCTAGAACAGTCAGGAGCAGTCCTATTCCATTTATAACAGTCAGGAGCAGTCCTATTCCATCTAGAATAGTCAGGAGCAGTCCTTTTCCATCTAGAATAGTCAGGAGCAGTCCTATTCCATCTAGAACAGTCAGGAGCAGTCCTATTCCATCTGAAACAGTCAGGAGCAGTCCTATTCCATCTAGAATACTCAGGAGCAGTCCTATTCCATCTAGAATACTCAGGAGCAGTCCTATTCCATCTAGAGCTGTCAGGAGCAGTCCTATTCCATCTAGAATAGTCAGGAGCAGTCCTATTCCATCTAGAATAGTCAGGAGCAGTCCTATTCCATTTATAACAGTCAGGAGCAGTCCTATTCCATCTAGAGCTGTCAGGAGCAGTCCTATTCCATCTAGAATAGTCAGGAGCAGTCCTATTCCATCTAGAATACTCAGGAGCAGTCCTATTCCATCTAGAATACTCAGGAGCAGTCCTATTCCATCTAGAGCTGTCAGGAGCAGTCCTATTCCATTTATAACAGTCAGGAGCAGTCCTATTCCATCTAGAGCTGTCAGGAGCAGTCCTATTCCATCTAGAATACTCAGGAGCAGTCCTATTCCATCTAGAATACTCAGGAGCAGTCCTATTCCATCTAGAGCTGTCAGGAGCAGTCCTATTCCATCTAGAATAGTCAGGAGCAGTCCTATTCCATCTAGAATAGTCAGGAGCAGTCCTATTCCATTTATAACAGTCAGGAGCAGTCCTATTCCATCTAGAGCTGTCAGGAGCAGTCCTATTCCATCTAGAATAGTCAGGAGCAGTCCTATTCCATCTAGAATACTCAGGAGCAGTCCTATTCCATCTAGAATAGTCAGGAGCAGTCCTATTCCATTTATAACAGTCAGGAGCAGTCCTATTCCATCTAGAGCTGTCAGGAGCAGTCCTATTCCATCTAGAACAGTCAGGAGCAGTCCTATTCCATTTATAACAGTCAGGAGCAGTCCTATTCCATCTAGAATAGTCAGGAGCAGTCCTTTTCCATCTAGAATAGTCAGGAGCAGTCCTATTCCATCTAGAACAGTCAGGAGCAGTCCTATTCCATCTGAAACAGTCAGGAGCAGTCCTATTCCATCTAGAATACTCAGGAGCAGTCCTATTCCATCTAGAATACTCAGGAGCAGTCCTATTTTATCTAGAGCTGTCAGGAGCAGTCCTATTCCATCTAGAATAGTCAGGAGCAGTCCTATTCCATCTAGAATAGTCAGGAGCAGTCCTATTCCATCTAGAGCTGTCAGGAGCAGTCCTATTCCATCTAGAATAGTCAGGAGCAGTCCTATTCCATCTAGAGCTGTCAGGAGCAGTCCTATTCCATCTAGAACAGTCAGGAGCAGTCCTATTCCATCTAGAACACTCAGGAGCAGTCCTATTCCATCTAGAATAGTCAGGAGCAGTCCTATTCCATCTGAAACAGTCAGGAGCAGTCCTATTCCATCTAGAATAGTCAGGAGCAGTCCTATTCCATCTAGAATAGTCAGGAGCAGTCCTATTCCATTTATAACAGTCAGGAGCAGTCATATTCCATCTAGAGCTGTCAGGAGCAGTCCTATTCCATCTAGAATAGTCAGGAGCAGTCCTATTCCATCTAGAATACTCAGGAGCAGTCCTATTCCATCTAGAATACTCAGGAGCAGTCCTATTCCATCTAGAGCTGTCAGGAGCAGTCCTATTCCATTTATAACAGTCAGGAGCAGTCCTATTCCATCTAGAGCTGTCAGGAGCAGTCCTATTCCATCTAGAATACTCAGGAGCAGTCCTATTCCATCTAGAATACTCAGGAGCAGTCCTATTCCATCTAGAGCTGTCAGGAGCAGTCCTATTCCATCTAGAATAGTCAGGAGCAGTCCTATTCCATCTAGAATAGTCAGGAGCAGTCCTATTCCATTTATAACAGTCAGGAGCAGTCCTATTCCATCTAGAGCTGTCAGGAGCAGTCCTATTCCATCTAGAATAGTCAGGAGCAGTCCTATTCCATCTAGAATACTCAGGAGCAGTCCTATTCCATCTAGAATAGTCAGGAGCAGTCCTATTCCATTTATAACAGTCAGGAGCAGTCCTATTCCATCTAGAGCTGTCAGGAGCAGTCCTATTCCATCTAGAACAGTCAGGAGCAGTCCTATTCCATTTATAACAGTCAGGAGCAGTCCTATTCCATCTAGAATAGTCAGGAGCAGTCCTTTTCCATCTAGAATAGTCAGGAGCAGTCCTATTCCATCTAGAACAGTCAGGAGCAGTCCTATTCCATCTGAAACAGTCAGGAGCAGTCCTATTCCATCTAGAATACTCAGGAGCAGTCCTATTCCATCTAGAATACTCAGGAGCAGTCCTATTTTATCTAGAGCTGTCAGGAGCAGTCCTATTCCATCTAGAATAGTCAGGAGCAGTCCTATTCCATCTAGAATAGTCAGGAGCAGTCCTATTCCATCTAGAGCTGTCAGGAGCAGTCCTATTCCATCTAGAATAGTCAGGAGCAGTCCTATTCCATCTAGAGCTGTCAGGAGCAGTCCTATTCCATCTAGAACAGTCAGGAGCAGTCCTATTCCATCTAGAACAGTCAGGAGCAGTCCTATTCCATCTAGAATAGTCAGGAGCAGTCCTATTCCATCTGAAACAGTCAGGAGCAGTCCTATTCCATCTAGAATAGTCAGGAGCAGTCCTATTCCATCTAGAATACTCAGGAGCAGTCCTATTCCATCTAGAATAGTCAGTAGCAGTCCTATTCCATTTATAACAGTCAGGAGCAGTCCTATTCCATCTAGAATAGTCAGGAGCAGTCCTATTCCATCTAGAATAGTCAGGAGCAGTCCTATTCCATCTAGAATAGTCAGGAGCAGTCCTATTCCATCTAGAAAAGTCAGGAGCAGTCCTATTCCATCTAGAAAAGTCAGGAGCAGTCCTATTCCATCTAGAAAAGTCAGGAGCAGTCCTATTCCATCTAGAATAGTCAGGAGCAGTCCTATTCCATCTAGAATAGTCAGGAGCAGTCCTATTCCATCTAATATAGTCAGGAGCAGTCCTATTCCATCTAGAGTAGTCAGGAGCAGTCCTATTCCATTTATAACAGTCAGGAGCAGTCCTATTCCATCTAGAATAGTCAGGAGCAGTCCTATTCCATCTAGAATAGTCAGGAGCAGTCCTATTCCATCTAGAATAGTCAGGAGCAGTCATATTCCATCTAGAACAGTCAGGAGCAGTCCTATTCCATCTAGAATAGTCAGGAGCAGTCCTATTCCATCTAGAATAGTCAGGAGCAGTCCTATTCCATCTAATATAGTCAGGAGCAGTCCTTTTCCATCTAGAATAGTCAGGAGCAGTCCTATTCCATCTAATATAGTCAGGAGCAGTCCTTTTCCATCTAGAACAGTCAGGAGCAGTCCTATTCCATCTAGAACAGTCAGGAGCAGTCCTATTCCATCTAGAATAGTCAGGAGCAGTCCTATTCCATCTGAAACAGTCAGGAGCAGTCCTATTCCATCTAGAATAGTCAGGAGCAGTCCTATTCCATCTAGAATACTCAGGAGCAGTCCTATTCCATCTAGAATAGTCAGTAGCAGTCCTATTCCATTTATAACAGTCAGGAGCAGTCCTATTCCATCTAGAATAGTCAGGAGCAGTCCTATTCCATCTAGAATAGTCAGGAGCAGTCCTATTCCATCTAGAAAAGTCAGGAGCAGTCCTATTCCATCTAGAAAAGTCAGGAGCAGTCCTATTCCATCTAGAAAAGTCAGGAGCAGTCCTATTCCATCTAGAATAGTCAGGAGCAGTCCTATTCCATCTAGAATAGTCAGGAGCAGTCCTATTCCATCTAATATAGTCAGGAGCAGTCCTATTCCATCTAGAATAGTCAGGAGCAGTCCTATTCCATTTATAACAGTCAGGAGCAGTCCTATTCCATCTAGAATAGTCAGGAGCAGTCCTATTCCATCTAGAATAGTCAGGAGCAGTCATATTCCATCTAGAACAGTCAGGAGCAGTCCTATTCCATCTAGAATAGTCAGGAGCAGTCCTATTCCATCTAGAATAGTCAGGAGCAGTCCTATTCCATCTAATATAGTCAGGAGCAGTCCTTTTCCATCTAGAATAGTCAGGAGCAGTCCTATTCCATCTAATATAGTCAGGAGCAGTCCTTTTCCATCTAGAATAGTCAGGAGCAGTCCTATTCCATCTAGAATAGTCAGGAGCAGTCCTATTCCATCTAGAATAGTCAGGAGCAGTCCTATTCCATCTAGAATAGTCAGGAGCAGTCCTTTTCCATCTAGAATAGTCAGGAGCAGTCCTATTCCATCTAGAATAGTCAGGAGCAGTCCTATTCCATCTAGAATAGTCAGGAGCAGTCCTATTCCATCTAGAACAGTCAGGAGCAGTCCTATTCCATCTAGAACAGTCAGGAGCAGTCCTATTCCATCTAGAGCTGTCAGGAGCAGTCCTATTCCATCTAGAACAGTCAGGAGCTGTCCTATTCCATCTAGAGCTGTCAGGAGCAGTCCTATTCCATCTAGAACAGTCAGGAGCAGTCCTATTCCATCTAGAACAGTCAGGAGCAGTCCTATTCCATTTATAACAGTCAGGAGCAGTCCTATTCCATCTGAAACAGTCAGGAGCAGTCCTATTCCATCTAGAATAGTCAGGAGCAGTCCTATTCCATCTAGAACAGTCAGGAGCTGTCCTTTTCCATCTAGAACAGTCAGGAGCAGTCCTATTCCATCTAGAGCTGTCAGGAGCAGTCCTATTCCATCTAGAACAGTCAGGAGCAGTCCTATTCCATCTAGAACAGTCAGGAGCAGTCCTATTCCATTTATAACAGTCAGGAGCAGTCCTATTCCATCTGAAACAGTCAGGAGCAGTCCTATTCCATCTAGAATAGTCAGGAGCAGTCCTATTCCATCTAGAACAGTCAGGAGCAGTCCTTTTCCATCTAGAGCTGTCAGGAGCAGTCCTATTCCATCTGAAACAGTCAGGAGCAGTCATATTCCATCTGAAACAGTCAGGAGCAGTCCTTTTCCGTCTAGAGCTGTCAGGAGCAGTCCTATTCCATCTGAAACAGTCAGGAGCAGTCCTATTCCATCTAGACCAGTCAGGAGCAGTCCTATTCCATCTAGAACAGTCAGGAGCAGTCCTATTCCATCTAGATCCATCAGGAGCAGTCCTATTCCATCTAGAACAGTCAGGAGCAGTCCTTTTCCATCTAGAGCTGTCAGGAGCAGTCCTATTCCATCTAGAATAGTCAGGAGCAGTCCTATTCCATCTAGAACAGTCAGGAGCAGTCCTTTTCCATCTAGAGCTGTCAGGAGCAGTCCTATTCCATCTAGAACAGTCAGGAGCAGTCCTATTCTGTCTAGAATAGTCAGGAGCAGTCCTATTCCATCTAGAACAGTCAGGAGCAGTCCTATTCCATCTGAAACAGTCAGGAGCAGTCCTATTCCATCTGAAAAAGTCAGGAGCAGTCCTATTCCATCTGGAACAGTCAGGAGCAGTCCTATTCCATCTAGAACAGTCAGGAGCAGTCCTATTCCATCTGAAACAGTCAGGAGCAGTCCTATTCCATCTGAAAAAGTCAGGAGCAGTCCTATTCCATCTAGAGCTGTCAGGAGCAGTCCTCTTCCATCTGAAACAGTCAGGAGCAGTCCTTTTCCGTCTAGAGCTGTCAGGAGCAGTCCTATTCCATTTATAACAGTCAGGAGCAGTCCTATTCCATCTAGAGCTGTCAGGAGCAGTCCTATTCCATCTAGAATACTCAGGAGCAGTCCTATTCCATTTATAACAGTCAGGAGCAGTCCTATTCCATCTAGAATAGTCAGGAGCAGTCCTATTCCATCTAGAACAGTCAGGAGCAGTCCTATTCCATCTAGAATAGTCAGGAGCAGTCCTATTCCATCTAGAACAGTCAGGAGCAGTCCTATTCCATCTGAAAAAGTCAGGAGCAGTCCTATTTCATTTATAACAGTCAGGAGCAGTCCTATTCCATCTAGAATAGTCAGGAGCAGTCCTATTCCATCTAGAACAGTCAGGAGCAGTCCTATTCAATCTAGAACAGTCAGGAGCAGTCCTATTCCATCTAGAACAGTCAGGAGCAGTCCTATTCCATCTAGAACAGTCAGGAGCAGTCATATTCCATCTAGAACAGTCAGGAGCAGTCCTATTCCATCTAGAATAGTTAAGAGCAGTCATGTTCCATCTAGAGCTGTCAGGAGCAGTCATATTCCATCTAGAATAGTCAGGAGCAGTCCTATTCCATCTAGAACAGTAAGGAGCAGTCCTATTCCATCTAGAGTAGTCATTAGCAGTCCTATTCTGTCTAGAACAGTCAGGAAAAGTCCTAGTCCTTCTAGAAAAGTCAGGAGCAGTCATATTCCATCTAGAGCTGTCAGGAGCAGTCCTTTTCCATCTAGAGCGGTAAGGAGCAGTCCTATTCCATCTGAAACAGTCAGGAGCGGTCCTATTCCATCTAGAACAGTAAGGAGCAGTCCTATTCCATCTAGACCTGTCAGGAATCAGTCCTATTCCATCTAGAATAGTCGGGAGCAGTCCTATTCCATATAGAATAGTCAGGAGCAGTCCTATTCCATATAGAATAGTCAGGAGCAGTCCTATTCCATCTGAAACAGTCAGGAGCAGTCCTATTCCATCTAGAGCTGTCAGGAATCAGTCCTATTCCATCTAGAATAGTCAGGATCAGTCCTATTCCATCTGAAACAGTCAGGAGCAGTCCTATTCCATCTAGAACAGTAAGGAGCAGTCCTATTCCATCTAGACCTGTCAGGAATCAGTCCTATTCCATCTAGAATAGTCGGGAGCAGTCCTATTCCATATAGAATAGTCAGGAGCAGTCCTATTCCATATAGAATAGTCAGGAGCAGTCCTATTCCATCTGAAACAGTCAGGAGCAGTCCTATTCCATCTAGAGCTGTCAGGAATCAGTCCTATTCCATCTAGAATAGTCAGGATCAGTCCTATTCCATATATAATAGTCAGGAGCAGTCCTATTCCATATAGAATAGTCAGGAGCAGTCCTATTCAATCTAGAACAGTCAGGAGCAGTCCTATTCCATCTAGAACAGTCAGGAGCAGTCCTATTCCATCTAGAACAGTCAGGAGCAGTCCTATTCCATCTAGATCCATCAGGAGCAGTCCTATTCCATCTAGAATAGTCAGGAGCAGTCCTTTTCCATCTAGAGCTGTCAGGAGCAGTCCTATTCCATCTAGAACAGTCAGGAGCAGTCCTATTCCATTTATAACAGTCAGGAGCAGTCCTATTCCATCTGAAACAGTCAGGAGCAGTCCTATTCCATCTAGAATAGTCAGGAGCAGTCCTATTCCATCTAAAACAGTCAGGAGCAGTCCTATTCCATCTAGAACAGTCAGGAGCAGTCCTATTCCATCTAGATCCATCAGGAGCAGTCCTATTCCATCTAGAACAGTAAGGAGCAGTCCTTTTCCATCTAGAGCTGTCAGGTGCAGTCCTATTCCATCTAGAACAGTCAGGAGCAGTCCTATTCCATCTGAAACAGTCAGGAGCAGTCCTATTCCATTTATAACAGTCAGGAGCAGTCCTATTCCATTTATAACAGTCAGGAGCAGTCCTATTCCATCTGAAACAGTCAGGAGCAGTCCTATTCCATCTGAAACAGTCAGGAGCAGTCCTATTCCATTTATAACAATCAGGAGCAGTCCTATTCCATCTAGAACAGTCAGGAGCAGTCCTATTCCATCTAGATCCATCAGGAGCAGTCCTATTCCATCTAGAATAGTCAGGAGCAGTCCTTTTCCATCTAGAGCTGTCAGGAGCAGTCCTATTCCATCTAGAACAGTCAGGAGCAGTCCTATTCCATTTATAACAGTCAGGAGCAGTCCTATTCCATCTGAAACAGTCAGGAGCAGTCCTATTCCATCTAGAATAGTCAGGAGCAGTCCTATTCCATCTAAAACAGTCAGGAGCAGTCCTATTCCATCTAGAACAGTCAGGAGCAGTCCTATTCCATCTAGATCCATCAGGAGCAGTCCTATTCCATCTAGAACAGTAAGGAGCAGTCCTTTTCCATCTAGAGCTGTCAGGTGCAGTCCTATTCCATCTAGAACAGTCAGGAGCAGTCCTATTCCATCTGAAACAGTCAGGAGCAGTCCTATTCCATTTATAACAGTCAGGAGCAGTCCTATTCCATTTATAACAGTCAGGAGCAGTCCTATTCCATCTGAAACAGTCAGGAGCAGTCCTATTCCATCTGAAACAGTCAGGAGCAGTCCTATTCCATTTATAACAATCAGGAGCAGTCCTATTCCATCTAGAATAGTCAGGAGCAGTCCTATTCCATCTAGAACAGTCAGGAGCAGTCCTATTCCATCTAGAGCTGTCAGGAGCAGTCCTATTCCATCTAGAGCTGTCAGGAGCAGTCCTATTCCATCTAGAACAGTCAGGAGCAGTCGTATTCCATTTATAACAGTCAGGAGCAGTCCTATTCCATCTAGAATAGTCAGGAGCAGTCCTTTTCCATCTAGAATAGTCAGGAGCAGTCCTATTTGATCTAGAACAGTCAGGAGCAGTCCTATTCCATCTGAAACAGTCAGGAGCAGTCCTATTCCATCTAGAATACTCAGGAGCAGTCCTATTCCATCTAGAATACTCAGGAGCAGTCCTATTCCATCTAGAGCTGTCAGGAGCAGTCCTATTCCATCTAGAATAGTCAGGAGCAGTCCTATTCCATCTGAAACAGTCAGGAGCAGTCCTATTCCATCTAGAATACTCAGGAGCAGTCCTATTCCATCTAGAATACTCAGGAGCAGTCCTATTCCATCTAGAGCTGTCAGGAGCAGTCCTATTCCATCTAGAATAGTCAGGAGCAGTCCTATTCCATCTAGAATAGTCAGGAGCAGTCCTATTCCATTTATAACAGTCAGGAGCAGTCCTATTCCATCTAGAGCTGTCAGGAGCAGTCCTATTCCATCTAGAATACTCAGGAGCAGTCCTATTCCATCTAGAATACTCAGGAGCAGTCCTATTCCATCTAGAGCTGTCAGGAGCAGTCCTATTCCATCTAGAATAGTCAGGAGCATTCCTATTCCATCTAGAATAGTCAGGATGCAGTCCTATTCCATTTATAACAGTCAGGGGCAGTCCTATTCCATCTAGAGCTGTCAGGAGCAGTCCTATTCCATCTAGAATAGTCAGGAGCAGTCCTATTCCATCTAGAATACTCAGGAGCAGTCCTATTCCATCTAGAATAGTCAGGAGCAGTCCTATTCCATTTATAACAGTCAGGAGCAGTCCTATTCCATCTAGAGCTGTCAGGAGCAGTCCTATTCCATCTAGAACAGTCAGGAGCAGTCCTATTCCATTTATAACAGTCAGGAGCAGTCCTATTCCATCTAGAATAGTCAGGAGCAGTCCTTTTCCATCTAGAATAGTCAGGAGCAGTCCTATTCCATCTAGAACAGTCAGGAGCAGTCCTATTCCATCTGAAACAGTCAGGAGCAGTCCTATTCCATCTAGAATACTCAGGAGCAGTCCTATTCCATCTAGAATACTCAGGAGCAGTCCTATTCCATCTAGAGCTGTCAGGAGCAGTCCTATTCCATCTAGAATACTCAGGAGCAGTCCTATTCCATCTAGAATACTCAGGAGCAGTCCTATTCCATCTAGAATAGTCAGGAGCAGTCCTATTCCATCTAGAATAGTCAGGAGCAGTCCTATTCCATTTATAACAGTCAGGAGCAGTCCTATTCCATCTAGAATAGTCAGGAGCAGTCCTATTCCATCTGAAACAGTCAGGAGCAGTCCTATTCCATCTAGAATAGTCAGGAGCAGTCCTATTCCATCTAGAATACTCAGGAGCAGTCCTATTCCATCTAGAATAGTCAGGAGCAGTCCTATTCCATTTATAACAGTCAGGAGCAGTCCTATTCCATCTAGAATAGCCAGGAGCAGTCCTATTCCATCTAGAGAGGTCAGGAGCAGTCCTTTTCCATCTGAAACAGTCAGGAGCAGTCCTATTCCATTTATAACAGTCAGGAGCAGTCCTATTCCATCTAGAACAGTAAGGAGCAGTCCTATTCCATCTAGAACAGTAAGGAGCAGTCCTATTCCATCTAGAACAGTAAGGAGCAGTCCTATTCCTTCTAGAGCAGTACGCAGCATTCCGATTCCATCTCGAATTTTCAGGAACAGTCCTATTCCATCTAGAATAGTTAAGAGCAGTCATGTTCCATCTAGAGCTGTCAGGAGCAGTCATATTCCATCTAGAATAGTAAGGAGAAGTCCTATTCCATCTAGAGTAGTCATTAGCAGTCCTATTCTGTCTAGAACAGTCAGGAAAAGTCCTAGTCCTTCTAGAAAAGTCAGGAGCAGTCATATTCCATCTAGAGCTGTCAGGAGCAGTCCTATTCCATCTAGAGTGGTAAGGAGCAGTCCTATTCCATCTAGAACAGTAAGGAGCAGTCCTATTCCATCTAGAACAGTAAGGAGCAGTCCTATTCCTTCTAGAGCAGTACGCAGCATTCCGATTCCATCTCGAATTTTCAGGAGCAGTCCTATTCCATCTAGAGCTGTCAGGAGCAGTCCTATTCCATCTAGAATAGTCAGGAGCATTCCTATTCCATCTAGAATAGTCAGGATGCAGTCCTATTCCATTTATAACAGTCAGGGGCAGTCCTATTCCATCTAGAGCTGTCAGGAGCAGTCCTATTCCATCTAGAATAGTCAGGAGCAGTCCTATTCCATCTAGAATACTCAGGAGCAGTCCTATTCCATCTAGAATAGTCAGGAGCAGTCCTATTCCATTTATAACAGTCAGGAGCAGTCCTATTCCATCTAGAGCTGTCAGGAGCAGTCCTATTCCATCTAGAACAGTCAGGAGCAGTCCTATTCCATTTATAACAGTCAGGAGCAGTCCTATTCCATCTAGAATAGTCAGGAGCAGTCCTTTTCCATCCAGAATAGTCAGGAGCAGTCCTATTCCATCTAGAACAGTCAGGAGCAGTCCTATTCCATCTGAAACAGTCAGGAGCAGACCTATTCCATCTAGAATACTCAGGAGCAGTCCTATTCCATCTAGAATACTCAGGAGCAGTCCTATTCCATCTAGAGCTGTCAGGAGCAGTCCTATTCCATCTAGAATACTCAGGAGCAGTCCTATTCCATCTAGAATACTCAGGAGCAGTCCTATTCCATCTAGAATAGTCAGGAGCAGTCCTATTCCATCTAGAATAGTCAGGAGCAGTCCTATTCCATTTATAACAGTCAGGAGCAGTCCTATTCCATCTAGAATAGTCAGGAGCAGTCCTATTCCATCTGAAACAGTCAGGAGCAGTCCTATTCCATCTAGAATAGTCAGGAGCAGTCCTATTCCATCTAGAATACTCAGGAGCAGTCCTATTCCATCTAGAATAGTCAGGAGCAGTCCTATTCCATTTATAACAGTCAGGAGCAGTCCTATTCCATCTAGAATAGCCAGGAGCAGTCCTATTCCATCTAGAGAGGTCAGGAGCAGTCCTTTTCCATCTGAAACAGTCAGGAGCAGTCCTATTCCATTTATAACAGTCAGGAGCAGTCCTATTCCATCTAGAACAGTAAGGAGCAGTCCTATTCCATCTAGAACAGTAAGGAGCAGTCCTATTCCATCTAGAACAGTAAGGAGCAGTCCTATTCCTTCTAGAGCAGTACGCAGCATTCCGATTCCATCTCGAATTTTCAGGAACAGTCCTATTCCATCTAGAATAGTTAAGAGCAGTCATGTTCCATCTAGAGCTGTCAGGAGCAGTCATATTCCATCTAGAATAGTAAGGAGAAGTCCTATTCCATCTAGAGTAGTCATTAGCAGTCCTATTCTGTCTAGAACAGTCAGGAAAAGTCCTAGTCCTTCTAGAAAAGTCAGGAGCAGTCATATTCCATCTAGAGCTGTCAGGAGCAGTCCTATTCCATCTAGAGTGGTAAGGAGCAGTCCTATTCCATCTAGAACAGTAAGGAGCAGTCCTATTCCATCTAGAACAGTAAGGAGCAGTCCTATTCCTTCTAGAGCAGTACGCAGCATTCCGATTCCATCTCGAATTTTCAGGAACAGTCCTATTCCATCTAGAATAGTTAAGAGCAGTCATGTTCCATCTAGAGCTGTCAGGAGCAGTCATATTCCATCTAGAATAGTAAGGAGAAGTCCTATTCCATCTAGAGTAGTCATTAGCAGTCCTATTCTGTCTAGAACAGTCAGGAAAAGTCCTAGTCCTTCTAGAAAAGTCAGGAGCAGTCATATTCCATCTAGAGCTGTCAGGAGCAGTCCTATTCCATCTAGAGTGGTAAGGAGCAGTCCTATTCCATTTATAACAGTCAGGAGCAGTCCTATTCCATCTAGAATAGTCAGGAGCAGTCCTATTCCATCTAGAACAGTCAGGAGCAGTCCTATTCCATCTAGAACAGTCAGGAGCAGTCCTATTCCATCTAGAATAGTCAGGAGCAGTCCTATTCCATCTAGAATAGTCAGGAGCAGTCCTATTCCATCTAGAATAGTCAGGAGCAGTCCTATTCCATCTAGAACAGTCAGGAGCAGTCCTATTCCATCTAGAATACTCAGGAGCAGTCCTATTCCATCTAGAACAGTAAGGAGCAGTCCTATTCCTTCTAGAGCAGTACGCAGCATTCCGATTCCATCTCGAATTTTCAGGAACAGTCCTATTCCATCTAGAATAGTTAAGAGCAGTCATGTTCCATCTAGAGCTGTCAGGAGCAGTCATATTCCATCTAGAATAGTAAGGAGAAGTCCTATTCCATCTAGAGTAGTCATTAGCAGTCCTATTCTGTCTAGAACAGTCAGGAAAAGTCCTAGTCCTTCTAGAAAAGTCAGGAGCAGTCATATTCCATCTAGAGCTGTCAGGAGCAGTCCTATTCCATCTAGAGTGGTAAGGAGCAGTCCTATTCCATCTAGAACAGTAAGGAGCAGTCCTATTCCATCTAGAACAGTAAGGAGCAGTCCTATTCCTTCTAGAGCAGTACGCAGCATTCCGATTCCATCTCGAATTTTCAGGAACAGTCCTATTCCATCTAGAATAGTTAAGAGCAGTCATGTTCCATCTAGAGCTGTCAGGAGCAGTCATATTCCATCTAGAATAGTAAGGAGAAGTCCTATTCCATCTAGAGTAGTCATTAGCAGTCCTATTCTGTCTAGAACAGTCAGGAAAAGTCCTAGTCCTTCTAGAAAAGTCAGGAGCAGTCATATTCCATCTAGAGCTGTCAGGAGCAGTCCTATTCCATCTAGAGTGGTAAGGAGCAGTCCTATTCCATCTAGAACAGTAAGGAGCAGTCCTATTCCATCTAGAACAGTAAGGAGCAGTCCTATTCCTTCTAAAGCAGTACGCAGCATTCCGATTCCATCTCGAATTTTCAGGAACAGTCCTATTCCATCTAGAATAGTTAAGAGCAGTCATGTTCCATCTAGAGCTGTCAGGAGCAGTCATATTCCATCTAGAATAGTAAGGAGAAGTCCTATTCCATCTAGAGTAGTCATTAGCAGTCCTATTCTGTCTAGAACAGTCAGGAAAAGTCCTAGTCCTTCTAGAAAAGTCAGGAGCAGTCATATTCCATCTAGAGCTGTCAGGAGCAGTCCTATTCCATCTAGAGTGGTAAGGAGCAGTCCTATTCCATTTATAACAGTCAGGAGCAGTCCTATTCCATCTAGAATAGTCAGGAGCAGTCCTATTCCATCTAGAACAGTCAGGAGCAGTCCTATTCCATCTAGAACAGTCAGGAGCAGTCCTATTCCATCTAGAATAGTCAGGAGCAGTCCTATTCCATCTAGAATAGTCAGGAGCAGTCCTATTCCATCTAGAATAGTCAGGAGCAGTCCTATTCCATCTAGAACAGTCAGGAGCAGTCCTATTCCATCTAGAATACTCAGGAGCAGTCCTATTCCATCTAGAATAGTCAGGAGCAGTCCTATTCCATTTATAACAGTCAGGAGCAGTCCTATTCCATCTAGAATAGCCAGGAGCAGTCCTATTCCATCTAGAGAGGTCAGGAGCAGTCCTTTTCCATCTGAAACAGTCAGGAGCAGTCCTATTCCATTTATAACAGTCAGGAGCAGTCCTATTCCATCTAGAACAGTAAGGAGCAGTCCTATTCCATCTAGAACAGTAAGGAGCAGTCCTATTCCTTCTAGAGCAGTACGCAGCATTCCGATTCCATCTCGAATTTTCAGGAACAGTCCTATTCCATCTAGAATAGTTAAGAGCAGTCATGTTCCATCTAGAGCTGTCAGGAGAAGTCCTATTCCATCTAGAGTAGTCATTAGCAGTCCTATTCTGTCTAGAACAGTCAGGAAAAGTCCTAGTCCTTCTAGAAAAGTCAGGAGCAGTCATATTCCATCTAGAGCTGTCAGGAGCAGTCCTATTCCATCTAGAGTGGTAAGGAGCAGTCCTATTCCATTTATAACAGTCAGGAGCAGTCCTATTCCATCTAGAATAGTCAGGAGCAGTCCTATTCCATCTAGAACAGTCAGGAGCAGTCCTATTCCATCTAGAACAGTCAGGAGCAGTCCTATTCCATCTGAAACAGTCAGGAGCAGTCCTATTCCATCTAGAATACTCAGGAGCAGTCCTATTCCATCTAGAATACTCAGGAGCAGTCCTATTCCATCTAGAGCTGTCAGGAGCAGTCCTATTCCATCTAGAATAGTCAGGAGCAGTCCTATTCCATCTAGAATAGTCAGGAGCAGTCCTATTCCATTTATAACAGTCAGGAGCAGTCCTATTCCATCTAGAGCTGTCAGGAGCAGTCCTATTCCATCTAGAATAGTCAGGAGCAGTCCTATTCCATCTAGAATACTCAGGAGCAGTCCTATTCCATCTAGAGCTGTCAGGAGCAGTCCTATTCCATCTAGAATAGTCAGGAGCAGTCCTATTCCATCTAGAATATTCAGGAGCAGTCCTATTCCATTTATGACAGTCAGGAGCAGTCCTATTCCATCTAGAGCTGTCAGGAGCAGTCCTATTCCATCTAGAACAGTCAGGAGCAGTCCTATTCCATCTAGAACAGTCGGGAGCAGTCCTATTCCATCTAGAATAGTCAGGAGCAGTCCTATTCCATCTGAAACAGTCAGGAGCAGTCCTATTCCATCTAGAATAGTCAGGAGCAGTCCTATTCCATCTAGAATACTCAGGAGCAGTCCTATTCCATCTAGAATAGTCAGTAGCAGTCCTATTCCATTTATAACAGTCAGGAGCAGTCCTATTCCATCTAGAATAGACAGGAGCAGTCCTATTCCATCTAGAGAGGTCAGGAGCAGTCCTTTTCCATCTGAAACAGTCAGGAGCAGTCCTATTCCATTTATAACAGTCAGGAGCAGTCCTATTCCATCTAGAACAGTAAGGAGCAGTCCTAATCCATCTAGAACAGTAAGGAGCAGTCCTATTCCATCTAGAACAGTAAGGAGCAGTCCTATTCCTTCTAGAGCAGTACGCAGCATTCCGATTCCATCTCGAATTTTCAGGAACAGTCCTATTCCATCTAGAATAGTTAATAGCAGTCATGTTCCATCTAGAGCTGTCAGGAGCAGTCATATTCCATCTAGAATAGTAAGGAGAAGTCCTATTCCATCTAGAGTAGTCATTAGCAGTCCTCTTCTGTCTAGAACAGTCAGGAAAAGTCCTAGTCCTTCTAGAAAAGTCAGGAGCAGTCATATTCCATCTAGAGCTGTCAGGAGCAGTCCTATTCCATCTAGAGTGGTAAGGAGCAGTCCTATTCCATTTATAACAGTCAGGAGCAGTCCTATTCCATCTAGAATAGTCAGGAGCAGTCCTATTCCATCTAGAACAGTCAGGAGCAGTCCTATTCCATCTAGAACAGTCAGGAGCAGTCCTATTCCATATAGAATAGTCAGGAGCAGTCCTATTCCATCTAGAATAGTCAGGAGCAGTTCTATTCCATCTAGAATAGTCAGGAGCAGTCCTATTCCATCTAGAATAGTCAGGAGCAGTCCTATTCCATCTAGATCTGTCAGGAGCAGTCCTATTCCATCTAGAACAGTCAGGAGCAGTCCTATTCCATTTATAACAGTCAGGAGCAGTCCTATTCCATCTAGAATAGTCGGGGGCAGTCCTATTCCATCTAATATAGTCAGGAGCAGTCCTTTTCCATCTAGAATAGTCAGGAGCAGTCCTATTCCATCTAGAACAGTAAGGAGCAGTCCTATTCCATCTAGAACAGTAAGGAGCAGTCCTATTCCATCTAGAACAGTCAGGAGCAGTCCTATTCCATCTAGAACAGTCAGGAGCAGTCCTATTCCATCTAGAACAGTAAGGAGCAGTCCTATTCCATCTAGAACAGTAAGGAGCAGTCCTATTCCATCTAGAATAGTAAGGAGCAGTCCTATTCCATCTAGAACAGTCAGGAGCAGTCCTATTCCATCTAGAACAGTAAGGAGCAGTCCTATTCCATCTAGAATAGTCGGGGGCAGTCCTATTCCATCTAGAATAGTCAGGAGCAGTCCTTTTCCATCTAGAATAGTCAGGAGCAGTCCTATTCCATCTAGAACAGTAAGGAGCAGTCCTATTCCATCTAGAATAGTCAGGAACAGTCCTATTCCATCTAGAACAGTAAGGAGCAGTCCTATTCCATCTAGAATAGTCAGGAGCAGTCCTATTCCATCTAGAATAGTCAGGAGCAGTCCTATTCCATCTAGAACAGTAAGGAGCAGTCCTATTCCATCTAGAATAGTCAGGAGCAGTCCTATTCCATCTAGAATAGTCAGGAGCAGTCCTATTCCATCTAGAACAGTAAGGAGCAGTCCTATTCCATCTAGAATAGTCAGGAGCTGTCCCATCAAAAGCAATCAGGTGCTCAGTGTGAATGGATGTGTACTCTACTGTAGGCCAAAAACTGACAACCACACCTCTAGGTTTGCTTTATATTTATATTGATGATTGACAGGTGTACTAAACTTATAAAACATGGGTGTTCAATACACATTATATTTTTGTATGTCCAAAATGTCTGTCTACATATCACAGATTGCATATTTTACAGAATAACAGTTTGCCATGCTGTAGCAGCAGGATACTGGATTATTTACGTGATTGGTTCCACCTCCACCACACCAATCTATGGTCCCTCAACAGGAACAACTCTCTCTCTCTATATATATATATATATATATATATATATCGCTCTCTCTCTCACTCTCTCCTTCTCTCTCTCTCTCTGTCTCTCTCTCACTCTCTCTCTGTCTCTCTCTGTCTCTCTCTCTTTATCTCTCTCTATCTCTCTTTCTCTCTCTCTCTCTCTGTCTCTCTCTATCTCTCTCTCTATCTCTCTCTGTATCTCTCTATCTGTCTCTCTGTCTCTCTCTGTCTCTCTCTCTCTCTCTTTATCTCTCTATCTCTCTCTCTCTCTCTCTCTGTCTCTCTCTCTCTTTATCTCTCTCTATACATATGTATCTCTCTCTCGCTCTTTCTCTCTGTGTCGCTCTCTCCTTCTCTCTCTCTCTCTCTCTCTTGCTCTCTCTCTCTGTATTTCTCTTTCTTTCTCTCTTTCTCTCCTTCTCTCTCTCTCTCTCTCTCTTGCTCTCTCTTTCTCTCTCTGTATCTCTCTCTGTATCTCTCTATCTGTCTCTCTGTCTCTCTCTGTCTCTCTCTCTTTATCTCTCTCTATCTCTCTTTCTCTCTCTCTCTCTCTCTCTCTGTCTCTCTCTATCTCTCTCTCTATCTCTCTCTCTGTATCTCTCTGTCTCTCTCTCTCTCTCTCTCTCTCTCTCTGTCTCTCTCTCTCTTTATCTCTCTCTATACATATGTATCTCTCTCTCTCGCTCTCTCTCTCTGTGTCGCTCTCTCTCCTCTCTCTCTCTCTCTCTCTCTTGCTCTCTCTCTCTCTGTATCTCTCTTTCTTTCTCTCTTTCTCTCCTTCTCTCTCTCTCTCTCTCTTGCTCTCTCTCTGTATCTCTCTCTCTTTCTCTCTCTCACACTCTGTGTTAAAGTCATTCAGGGGTTATTGGTTCCTCCACCAACCAATCTATGGTCCCTCAACAGGAACAGAATGCTCCCCAAGAGACACATTCATGCACAAGCCTTATTGCTCTGGATCTGATATTCCTTTTAGGATTTCCTCCATAATAGCCAAGTCAGATGAAAAGACAATGAAGGCCACATTGAAATGCAGTGTTTACCGAACTCACTTCTAAAAACCAAACCTCCCAACGTGTGTGTTCCAGTAAGGATTCTGATGTATGTCTGAAATTTATTGAACTTTTAATTTAACCACATCAAACTTATTCAATAATAATGAGAAGTTTGAAGGAGTGAAGGACAGAACTTAAAACAAAACCTGTTGAATGTGTCTAAAAGTTTGTGTTGTGTCTTTCCACTCCACAGAAAGGAGAGACAGTGAAGAAAATACGAGAAGAGGTAAGTTCTCCAGATTACATACTGTAGTAACACGGTCCTCTGTAGCTCAGCTGGTAAAGCACAGTGCTTTACAATAACACGATTGTGGGGTTTGATTCCTGGGACCGCCCATATGTAAAACAAATGATGGAAGATGATTTTGATAAAAGCCTTTTCTAAACGGTATGTTTTCTGTGACATTATTAAACCTGTGTACACACCTGAAATTGAGATACAGTATCCATGGATACAGACAGAGTACCAGTCAAAAGTTTTAGAACACCTGCTCATTCAAGGGTTTTTCTTTATTTTGGACTCTTTTGTACATTGTAGAATAATAGTGAAGAAGTCAGGACTATTATATAACACACATGGAATCATGTTGTAACCAAAAAAGTGTTGAACAAATCAAAATATATGTTATATTTGAGATTCTTCAAAGTAGCCACCCTTTGCCTTGATGACAGCTTTGCACACTATTGGCATAAATAGAAAACAAGTGTTTAACACTTGTTTGGTTACTACATGATTCCATATGTGCTATTTCATAGTTTTGATGTCTTCACTATTATTCTACAATGTAGAAAATAGTTTTAAAAAATAAAGAAAAACCCTTGAATGAGTAGGTGTTCTAAATATTTTGACCGGTAGTGTACATACTTAACATTTAGGTATATAGCTTAAAGAGAAACCCAACACATTTTGTCCTGTACCTCTATATATACCTCCATATGTCAGCTTCTTGGTTTCTACAGTCAGGTTGTGATAGATGCACATAAATACTTTATTTCCATCTAGATCTAGAAACCAAACACATCTTTTCCTAAGCTCCTATATCTATCTATATAATGCACCTCGGCATCTTCGCTGACAGGAAGAGGAAGCATGAATATTTTAGTCTCAAGGGCAACCGATACACAGCACAAACCCACAAAATCACTCAAACATAATAAGTGGCACAGGATTGCAAAGCTATGAAGGTGAAGTGAAATGGAAAGACACTGAAAAACATAGAAGAAAATGTAATGGGTGACTGAAACATGGCAGAAAGTATAATGGGTGACTGAAACATGACATAAAGTATAATGGGTGACTGAAACATTAATGAAAGTATAATGGGTGACTGAAACATGACATAAAGTATAATGGGTGACTGAAACATTAAAGAAAGTATAATGGGTGACTGAAACATTCATGAAAGTATAATGGGTGACTGAAACATGACATAAAGTATAATGGGTGACTGAAACATTAAAGAAAGTATAATGGATGACTGAAGCATGGAAGACAATGTAATGGGTGACTGAAGCATGGAAGAAAATGTAATGGGTGACTGAAACATTAAAGAAAGTATAATGGGTGACTGAAACATGACAGAAAGTATAATGGGTGACTGAAACATGACAGAAAGTATAATGGATGACTGAAACATGACAGAAAGTATAATGGGTGACTGAAACATTAAAGAAAGTATAATGGATGACTGAAACATGGATGAAAATGTAATGGGTGACTGAAACATGACTGAAAGTATAATGGGTGACTGAAACATGGATGAAAATTTAACGGGTGACTGAAACATGACTGAAAGTATAATGGGTGACTGAAATATGGATGAAAATGTAATGGGTGACTGAAGCATGGAAGACAATGTAATGGGTGACTGAAACATTAAAGAAAGTATAATGGGTGACTGAAACATTAAAGAAAGTATAATGGGTGACTGAAACAGGACAGAAAGTATAATGGGTGACTGAAACATGACAGAAAGTATAATGGGTGACTGAAACATTAATGAAAGTATAATGGGTGACTGAAACATGACATAAAGTATAATGGGTGACTGAAACATTAATGAAAGTATAATGGGTGACTGAAACATGACAGAAAGTATAATGGGTGACTGAAACATGACAGAAAGTATAATGGGTGACTGAAACATGACAGAAAGTATAATGGGTGACTGAAACATGACAGAAAGTATAATGGGTGACTGAAACATGAATGAAAATGTAATGGGTGACTGAAGCATGGAAGACAATGTAATGGGTGACTGAAACATTAAAGAAAGTATAATGGGTGACTGAAACATGGATGAAAATTTAACGGGTGACTGAAACATGACAGGAAGTATAATGGGTGACTGAAACATGACAGAAAGTATAATGGGTGACTGAAACATGAAAGAAAGTATAATGGGTGACTGAAACATGACAGGAAGTATAATGGGTGACTGAAACATGACAGAAAGTATAATGGGTGACTGAAACATGGATGTAAATGTAATGGGTGACTGAAGCATGGAAGACAATGTAATGGGTGACTGAAACATTAAAGAAAGTATAATGGGTGACTGAAACATGACGGAAAGTATAATGTTGACTGAAACATGACAGAAAGTATAATGGGTGACTGAAACATGACAGAAATTATAATGGGTGACTGAAACATGACAGAAAGTATAATGGGTGACTGAAACATTAAAGAAAGTATAATGGGTGACTGAAACATGACAGAAAGTATAATGGGTGACTGAAACATTAATGAAAGTATAATGGGTGACTGAAACATGGATGAAAATTTAACGGGTGACTGAAACATGACAGGAAGTATAATGGGTGACTGAAACATGACAGAAAGTATAATGGGTGACTGAAACATGAAAGAAAGTATAATGGGTGACTGAAACATGACAGGAAGTATAATGGGTGACTGAAACATGACAGAAAGTATAATGGGTGACTGAAACATGGATGTAAATGTAATGGGTGACTGAAGCATGGAAGACAATGTAATGGGTGACTGAAACATTAAAGAAAGTATAATGGGTGACTGAAACATTAATGAAAGTATAATGGGTGACTGAAACATGACATAAAGTATAATGGGTGACTGAAACATTAATGAAAGTATAATGGGTGACTGAAACATGACAGAAAGTATAATGGGTGACTGAAACATGACAGAAAGTATAATGGGTGACTGAAACATGACAGAAAGTATAATGGGTGACTGAAACATGACAGAAAGTATAATGGGTGACTGAAACATGGATGT
Organism: Oncorhynchus masou masou; assembly: GCF_036934945.1. Lineage (NCBI taxonomy): Eukaryota > Metazoa > Chordata > Actinopteri > Salmoniformes > Salmonidae > Oncorhynchus > Oncorhynchus masou. The sequence goes on from NC_088217.1 coordinate 9,317,041, forward strand.
AAATGTAATGGGTGACTGAAGCATGGAAGACAATGTAATGGGTGACTGAAACATTAAAGAAAGTATAATGGGTGACTGAAACATGACGGAAAGTATAATGTTGACTGAAACATGACAGAAAGTATAATGGGTGACTGAAACATGACAGAAATTATAATGGGTGACTGAAACATGACAGAAAGTATAATGGGTGACTGAAACATTAAAGAAAGTATAATGGGTGACTGAAACATTAAAGAAAGTATAATGGGTGACTGAAACATTAATGAAAGTATAATGGGTGACTGAAACATGACAGAAAGTATAATGGGTGGCTGAAACATGACAGAAAGTATAATGGGTGACTGAAACTTGGATGAAAATGATAGAAATTACTGTGTCTAGATGGAATTTGTATTTGTGGTCATGGCGACTGGATCCTTTTTTGAACACTGTGATAATTTTCTTACTGAGATTTTCAGTCATGGCCCAGGTCTATCATGGCCCAGGTCTATCAGGGCCCAGGTCTGTCTGGGTCGAGGTCTGTCAGGGTCCAGGTCTGTCAGGGCCCAGGTCTGTCAGGTCCCATGTCTGTCAGGGCCCAGGTCTATCAGGGCCCAGGTCTGTCAGGGTCCAGGTCTGTCAGGGTCCAGGTCTATCAGGGTCCAGGTCTGTCAGGGCCCAGGTCTGTCAGGGCCCAGGTCTGTCAGGGCCCAGGTCTGTCAGGTCCCTGGTCTGTCAGGGCCCAGGTCTATCAGGGCCCAGGTCTATCAGTGCCCAGGTCTATCAGGGCCCAGGTCTGTCAGGGCCCAGGTCTGTCAGGGCCTAGGTCTATCATGGTCCAGGTCTGTCAGGGTCCAGGTCTATCAGGGCCCAGGTCTGTCAGAGTCCAGGTCTGACAGGCCCCAGGTCTGTCAGTGCCCAGGTCTGACAGGGCCCAGGTCTATCAGGGCCCAGGTCTTGCTGAATCTGTGCAGAAGATCTAGGTGCTGCTGTAGGCCCTCCTTGGTTGGGGACAGAAGTACCAGGTAATCAGCAAACAGTAGACATTTGACATCAGATTGCTGTGATAAAGTAAATCTGTCTCCACGATGGAGATAAAAACATTATCATGGGAAGAAGTAGAGCAGGGAGTCTTTCAGATTGACCAGAGCGTGAGTGAGATCACGTTCACACAGACACACACACACACACACCGGAAGAAACAGACAGGAGCTAGGAGCGCTGCAGTACAATGAATCACACACACAAGAGACAGACACACAGACGTGCATACACACACACACGCAGAGCTGAGACACACTCATGCAGGCATGCGCAGACAGAGTGACAGAGATCACATGTAAATGAAGCAGACAGGAGAGGACCTGGGAACCTTGTAATGCAATGAATCACACACACACGGACGATACACACACACACACACACACACACAGCCAACACACACCCACCAAGGAATCAAAAAGAGTTGACACACACACACAGCCGAAACACACGCACACAGACACAAATCTTTAGCCATTGTCAGTGAGTCCTCAGATGAGCTGGTTGCTGAAAGACTCAGAGTGGGGAGGGAGGATATAAAAACACCATCATTACAGCCTTCCTGTTCTCCCCCTTTCTCTTCCTGTTCTCCCCCTTTCTCTTCCTGTTCTCCCCCTTTCTCTTCCTGTTCTCCCCCTTTATCTTCCTGGTCTCCCCATTTCTCTTCCTGTTCTCCCCCTTTCTCTTCCTGTTCTCCCCCTTTCTCTTCTTGTTCTCCCCCTTTCTCTTCCTGTTCTCCCCCTTTCTCTTCCTGTTCTCTCCCTTTCTCTTCCTGTTCTCCCCCTTTCTCTTCCTGTTCTCCCCCTTTCTCTTCTTGTTCTCCCCTTTCTCTTCCTGTTCTCCCCTTTCTCTTCCTGTTCTCTCCCTTTCTCTTCCTGTTCTCCCCCTTTCTCTTCCTGTTCTCCCCCTTTCTCTTCCTGTTCTCCCCCTTTCTCTTCCTGTTCTCCCCCTTTCTCTTCCTGTTCTCCCCCTTTCTCTTCCTGTTCTCCCCCTTTCTTTTCCTGTTCTCTCCCTTTCTCTTCCTGTTCTCCCCTTTCTCTTCCTGTTCTCCCCCTTTCTCTTCCTGTTCTCCCCCTTTATCTTCCTGGTCTCCCCCTTTCTCTTCCTGGTCTCCCCCTTTCTCTTCCTGTTCTCCCCTTTCTCTTCCTGTTCTCCCCTTTCTCTTCCTGTTCTCCCCTTTCTCTTCCTGTTCTCCCCTTTCTCTTCCTGTTCTCCCCTTTCTCTTCCTGTTCTCTCCCTGTCTCCCTCCGTTGTCCCTCCGTTCTCTCTCCATTCTCCCCCTTTAGCTTCCTGTTCTCCCCCTTTCTCTCCCTGTCTCACTCCATTCTCCCCCTTTCTCCTCCTTGTCTCTCTCCATTCTCCCCCTTTCTCTCTCTGTCTCCCTTCATTCTCCCCTTTTCCATTCCTGTCTCTCAGTTCTCCCCCTTTCTCCTCCAAGTCTCTCTCTGTTCTCCCCCTTTCTCCCATTTTCTCTCCGTTTCCCTCCTTTCTCTCCATCTCCCCCCATTCTCCCCCTTTCTCTCCATCTCCCTCCTTTCTCTCCCTGTCTCCCTCCGTTCTCCCTCCATTTTCCCCCTTACTCTCCATCTCCCTCTGTTCCCCTCTCATCTCCTTTCTCTCTTACATTCAATAAAGATTCACGTACCCGCTCACACACAAAATATTTCCCCATGCATATTTCAGTATTAAAGGCCTGTTCCTGTTTCCATATTTCAGTATTAAAGGCCTGTTCCTGTTTCCATATTTCAGTATTAAAGGCCTGTTCCTGTTTCCATATTTCAGGATTAAAGGCCTGTTCCTGTTTCCATATTTCAGTATTAAAGGCCTGTTCCTGTTTCCATATTTCAGTATTAAAGGCTTGTTCCTGTTTCCATATTTCAGTATTAAAGGCCTGTTCCTGTTTCCATATTTCAGTATTAAATGCCTGTTCCTGTTTCCATATTTCAGTATTAAAGGCCTGTTCCTGTTTCCATATTTCAGTATTAAAGGCCTGTTCCTGTTTCCATATTTCAGTATTAAAGGCCTGTTCCTGTTTCCATATTTCAGTATTAAAGGCCTGTTCCTGTTTCCATATTTCAGTTCTTTGTGAAAATACACAGTTGCTTAAGAGGGAGGTTTTTCCACCAAAGTGTGTGTGTGTGTGTGTGTGTGTGTGTGTGTGTGTGTGTGTGTGTGTGTGTGTGTGCGTGCGTGCGTGCGTGCGTGCGTGCGTGCGTGCGTGCGTGCGTGCGTGCGTGTGTGTGTGTGTGTGTGTGTGTGAGTGCGTGCGTGTGTGCGTGCACATGTGTGTTTGCGTGTGCGTGTGTGTGTGCATGCGTAGTTCCACGGAAGGACATGACGATGTTCACTATACAACATGGCTGCTCTTTGAAGAAGTGGTTCAGCTCTCTCTGGGACTAGAGCTGGCCTAGCATGGCTCCTCCTAATTCCTACTGCACAGCTAGCTCAGATCTCACACACGTGCACACACACACACACACACACACACACACACACACACACACACACACACACACACACACACACACACACACACACACACACACATACTTACACGTCACAGGCACATTCACACACGTGCAAAGCAGTGCAGCAGAATTAATGTTGTCTTGTGTTCTCTTCGCCTCCTCCCCACCTCTCCATCCCTACGTCCTTCTATCCCTCCATCACAGAGCAGCGCACGTATCAACATCTCAGAGGGCTCGTGTCCAGAGAGGATCATCACTATTACAGGACCTACAGACTGTGTCTTCAGGGCCTTCACTATGATCACTCTCAAACTGGAAGAGGTCTGTCTCTCTGCCTGTCTGTCTCTCTCTCTTTCTGTTTTTTTCTGTCTCTCTCTCTTTCTGTTTTTTTGTGTCTCTCTCTCTTTCTGTTTTTTTGTGTCTCTCTCTGTCTGTCTGTCTGTCTGTCTGTCTGTCTGTCTGTCTGTCTGTCTGTCTGTCTGTCTGTCTGTCTGTCTGTCTGTCTGTCTGTCTGTCTGTCTGTCAATTCAATTCAATTCAATTCAAGGGCTTTATTGGCATGGGAAACGTGTGTTAACATTGCCAAAGCAAGTGAGGTAGATAATATATAAAGTGAATATATAAAGTGAATTAAACAATACAAATTAACAGTAAACATCACACATACAGAAGTTTCAAAACAATAAAGACATTACAAATGCCATATTATATATATATATATATATATATATATATATATATATATATATATATATATATATATATATATATATATATATATATATATATATATATATACAGTGTTTTAACAATGTACAAATGGTAAAGGACACAAGATAAAATAAATAAGCATAGATATGGGTTGTATTTACAATGGTGTGTGTTCTTCACTGGTTGCCCTTTTCTCATGGCAACAGGTCACAAATCTTGCTGCTGTGATGGCACACTGTGGAATTTCACCCAGTAGATATGGGAGTTTTTCAAAATTGGATTTGTTTTCGAATTCTTTGTGGATCTGTGTAATCTGAGGGAAATATGTCTCTCTCATATGGTCATACATTGGGCTGGAGGTTAGGAAGTGCAGCTCAGTTTCCACCTCATTTTGTGGGCAGTGAGCACATAGCCTGTCTTCTCTTGAGAGCCATGTCTGCCTACGGCGGCCTTTCTCAATAGCAAGGCTATGCTCACTGAGTCTGTACATAGTCAAAGCTTTCCTTAATTTTGGGTCAGTCACAGTGGTCAGGTATTCTGCCGCTGTGTACTCTCTGTGTCGGGCCAAATAGCATTCTAGTTTGCTCTGTTTTTTTGTTAATTCTTTCCAATGTGTCAAGTAATTATCTTTTTGTTTTCTCATGATTTGGTTGGGTCTAATTGTGCTGCTGTCCTGGGGCTCTGTGGGGTGTGTTTGTGTTTGTGAACAGAGCCCCGGGACCAGCTTGCTTAGGGGACTCTTCTCAGGTTAGTTGACATTCAGGTAAATTAACATTCAGGTTAGTTGACATTCAGGTTAGTTGACATTCAGGTTAGTTGACATTCAGATTAGTTGACATTCAGGTGTGCTAGCTGTTAAATAGAGGAGGGTTGCAGTACAGTACTCTCATCCACATACAGAACAGTTTCACGAAATCAAGGGTTTGTTGTGTTACAGTACATATCAACTCTTTGAATGATTTCTGAGGATGTTGCTGCTCGGTTAATTCAATAGACCTTGATCAGTGAGCTGACTGAGTTAAGTGTATGCTAATTCATTTATATGCTGTTTGCGTGGTTTAAAATGCTGTTAGTTTAAAATGCTGTTAGTGTGGTATTCATGAAACATCCGGTAGGGATTTTCTCTTCCTGTCTCTTTCTCTCTCTCTCTCTCTCTCTCTCTCTCTCTCTCTCTCTCTCTCTCTCTCTCTCTCTCTCTCTCTCTCTCTCTCTCTCTCTCTCTCTCTCTCTCTCTCTCTCTCTCTCACCCTCTGTCTCACAAATACTAATAGAAATCTAGTAAGAATCTCCTCTCTCCGCCCCACTGTTATCTCCTTTCATCCCTTCACAGTGAGGACAGAGTTGTCATAGTAACCCTAGGGGGGGCCTGGAGCACTGATCTAGCTCAGGTGTGTGATGTAGAACACGTTACTGTGATGAAGAGCACGCTCTAGTGATGTAGAAGACTTTACTGTGATGAAGAGCACGCTATAAGGATGTAGAACACATTACTGTGATGAAGAGCAAGCTCTAGTGGTGTAGAACACATTACTGTGATGAAGAGCAGAATATGGTGATGTAGAACACATTACTGTGATGAAGAGCACGCTATAAGGATGTAGAACACGTTACTGTGATGAAGAGCACGCTCTAGTGATATAGAACACATTACTGTGATGAAGAGCACGCTATAAGGATGTAGAACACGTTACTGTGATGAAGAGCACGCTCTAGTGATGTAGAACACGTTACTGTGATGAAGAGCACGCTATGAGGATGTAGAACACGTTACTGTGATGAGGAGCAGGATATAGTGATGTAGAACACATTACTGTGATGAAGAGCACGCTCTAGTGGTGTAGAACACATTACTGTGATGAAGAGCACGCTATAAGGATGTAGAACACGTTACTGTGATGAAGAGCACGCTCTAGTGATGTAGAACACATTACTGTGATGAAGAGCACGCTATAAGGATGTAGAACACGTTACTGTGATGAAGAGCACGCTCTAGTGATGTAGAACACGTTACTGTGATGAAGAGCACGCTATAAGGATGTAGAACACGTTACTGTGATGAGGAGCAGGATATAGTGATGTAGAACACATTACTGTGATGAAGAGCACGCTATAAGGATGTAGAACACGTTACTGTGATGAAGAGCACGCTATAAGGATGTAGAACACGTTACTGTGATGAGGAGCAGGATATAGTGATGTAGAACACGTTACTGTGATGAAGAGCAGAATATGGTGATGTAGAACATGTTACTGTGATGAAGAGCACGCTCTAGTGATGTAGAACACGTTACTGTGATGAGGAGCAGGATATAGTGATGTAGAACACGTTACTGTGATGAAGAGCACGCTATAAGGATGTAGAACACGTTACTGTGATGAGGAGCAGGATATAGTGATGTAGAACACATTACTGTGATGAAGAGCACGCTCTAGTGATGTAGAACACGTTACTGTGATGAAGAGCACGCTATAAGGATGTAGAACACGTTACTGTGATGAGGAGCAGGATATAGTGATGTAGAACACGTTACTGTGATGAAGAGCACGCTATAAGGATGTAGAACACGTTACTGTGATGAGGAGCAGGATATAGTGATGTAGAACACATTACTGTGATGAAGAGCACGCTATAAGGATGTAGAACACGTTACTGTGATGAAGAGCACGCTATAAGGATGTAGAACACGTTACTGTGATGAGGAGCAGGATATAGTGATGTAGAACACATTACTGTGATGAGGAGCAGGATATAGTGATGTAGAACACGTTACTGTGATGAAGAGCACGCTATAAGGATGTAGAACACGTTACTGTGATGAGGAGCAGGATATAGTGATGTAGAACACATTACTGTGATGAAGAGCAGAATATAATGATGTAGAACATGTTACTGTGATGAAGAGCACGCTATAAGGATGTAGAACACGTTACTGTGATGAAGAGCATATTTAGTCTGTAATTCATAAGGAGCTCCATTCAGCTGTGTCTCTTTCCTTCCTGGTTTTTGCTATGAACAGATCAGCACAGTGTATGTCTGATTCTCCCCTAGAAATAAACCAACTCTGTGTAATAGTTGGTGTTCTGTAACTCTTAAACACACACAGAGAACAGAGCAATGGAAGAAGAAGAAAAGACAAGAAGAGCCAGTACCAACCGCCTACTGCTAGCCAAACATTTGGTAGAGTGAGAAGAAGAGCCAGTACCAACCGTCTACTGCTAACCAAACATTTGGCAGAGTGAGAAGAAGAGCCAGTACCAACCGTCTACTGCTAACCAAACATTTGGTAGAGTGAGAAGAAGAGCCAGTACCAACCGTCTACTGCTAACCAAACATTTGGCAGAGTGAGAAGAAGAGCCAGTACCAACCGTCTACTGCTAACCAAACATTTGGCAGAGTGAGAAGAAGAGCCAATATCAACTAAGCTACCCAAACATTTGGCAGAGTGAGAAGAAGAGCCAATATCAACCGTCTACTGCTAACCAAACATTTGGCAGAGTGAGAAGAAGAGCCAATATCAACTAAGCTACCCAAACATTTGGCAGAGTGAGAAGAAGAGCCAATATCAACCGTCTACTGCTAACCAAACATTTGGTAGAGTGAGAAGAAGAGCCAGTACCAACCGTCTACTGCTAACCAAACATTTGGCAGAGTGAGAAGAAGAGCCAGTACCAAACGTCTACTGCTAACCAAACATTTGGTAGAGTGAGAAGAAGAGCCAGTACCAACCGTCTACTGCTAACCAAACATTTGGCAGAGTGAGAAGAAGAGCCAGTACCAAACGTCTACTGCTAACCAAACATTTGGCAGAGTGAGAAGAAGAGCCAGTACCAACCGTCTACTGCTAACCAAACATTTGGCAGAGTGAGAAGAAGAGCCAGTACCAACTGTCTACTGCTAACCAAACATTTGGTAGAGTGAGAAGAAGAGCCAGTACCAACCGTCTACTGCTAACTAAACATTTGGCAGAGTGAGAAGAAGAGCCAGTACCAACCGTCTACTGCTAGCCAAACATTTGGCAGAGTGAGAAGAAGAGCCAGTACCAACCGTCTACTGCTAACCAAACATTTGGTAGAGTGAGAAGAAGAGCCAGTACCAACCGTCTACTGCTAACCAACCATTTGGCAGAGTGAGAAGAAGAGCCAGTACCAAACGTCTACTGCTAACCAAACATTTGGTAGAGTGAGAAGAAGAGCCAGTACCAACCGTCTACTGCTAACCAAACATTTGGCAGAGTGAGAAGAAGAGCCAGTACCAACCGTCTACTGCTAACCAAACATTTGGCAGAGTGAGAAGAAGAGCCAGTACCAAACGTCTACTGCTAACCAAACATTTGGTAGAGTGAGAAGAAGAGCCAGTACCAACCGTCTACTGCTAACCAAACATTTGGTAGAGTGAGAAGAAGAGCCAGTACCAACCGTCTACTGCTAACCAAACATTTGGCAGAGTGAGAAGAAGAGCCAGTACCAAACGTCTACTGCTAACCAAACATTTGGCAGAGTGAGAAGAAGAGCCAATATTAACCGTCTACTGCTAACCAAACATTTGGTAGAGTGAGAAGAAGAGCCAGTACCAACCGTCTACTGCTAACCAAACATTTGGCAGAGTGAGAAGAAGAGCCAGTACCAACCGTCTACTGCTAACCAAACATTTGGCAGAGTGAGAAGAAGAGCCAGTACCAACCGTCTACTGCTAACCAAACATTTGGCAGAGTGAGAAGAAGAGCCAGTACCAACCGTCTACTGCTAACCAAACATTTGGCAGAGTGAGAAGAAGAGCCAGTACCAACCGTCTACTGCTAGCCAAACATTTGGCAGAGTGAGAAGAAGAGCCAGTACCAACCGTCTACTGCTAACCAAACATTTGGCAGAGTGAGAAGAAGAGCCAGTACCAACCGCCTACTGCTAACCAAACATTTGGTAGAGTGAGAAGAAGAGCCAGTACCAACCGCCTACTGCTAACCAAACATTTGGTAGAGTGAGAAGAAGAGCCAGTACCAACCGTCTACTGCTAACCAAACATTTGGCAGAGTGAGAAGAAGAGCCAGTACCAACCGTCTACTGCTAACCAAACATTTGGCAGAGTGAGAAGAAGAGCCAGTACCAACCGCCTACTGCTAACCAAACATTTGGTAGAGTGAGAAGAAGAGCCAGTACCAACCACCTACTGCTAACCAAACATTTGGCAGAGTGAGAAGAAGAGCCAGTACCAACCGTCTACTGCTAACCAAACATTTGGCAGAGTGAGAAGAAGAGCCAGTACCAACCGTCTACTGCTAACCAAACATTTGGTAGAGTGAGAAGAAGAGCCAGTACCAACCGTCTACTGCTAACCAAACATTTGGTAGAGTGAGAAGAAGGGCCAGTACCAACCGTCTACTGCTAACCAAACATTTGGCAGAGTGAGAAGAAGAGCCAGTACCAACCGTCTACTGCTAACCAAACATTTGGCAGAGTGAGAAGAAGAGCCAGTACCAACCGTCTACTGCTAACCAAACATTTGGCAGAGTGAGAAGAAGAGCCAATATCAACTAAGCTACCCAAACATTTGGCAGAGTGAGAAGAAGAGCCAATATCAACTAAGCTACCCAAACATTTGGCAGAGTGAGAAGAAGAGCCAATATCAACTAAGCTACCCAAACATTTGGCAGAGTGAGAAGAAGAGCCAATATCAACTAAGCTACTCAAACATTTGGCAGAGTGAGAAGAAGAGCCAGTACCAACCGTCTACTGCTAACCAAACATTTGGCAGAGTGAGAAGAAGAGCCAGTACCAAACGTCTACTGCTAACCAAACATTTGGCAGAGTGAGAAGAAGAGCCAGTACCAACCGTCTACTGCTAACCAAACATTTGGCAGAGTGAGAAGAAGAGCCAGTACCAAACGTCTACTGCTAACCAAACATTTGGCAGAGTGAGAAGAAGAGCCAGTACCAACCGTCTACTGCTAACCAAACATTTGGCAGAGTGAGAAGAAGAGCCAGTACCAAACGTCTACTGCTAACCAAACATTTGGCAGAGTGAGAAGAAGAGCCAGTACCAACCGTCTACTGCTAACCAAACATTTGGCAGAGTGAGAAGAAGAGCCAATACCAACTAAGCTACCCAAACATGAAATCTTCCTCTGAAGACATAAAAAGCATTTTGTTTCTACTGTTAGAAAAATATATGCCTGCTCATTCGTTCTAAACACCCGATTAATATACCTTCATTGCCGTTTTATATCTTTCAGCTGAGAAAGTGTATATAATTATACGATCCAATTCTGCTTAACGCTTAGAATCCAGCGATGTATCAGACATTCATTATATAGTCTGTTCATGTGGAGATCGAGACCTAAGCCTGTTGGCAATTTCCATAGTACCAGCATACCACTAAGAATGAGAGAGAGACAGAGACAGAGACAGAGACAGAGAGAGATAGAGAGACAGAGACAGAGACAGAGAGAGACAGATACAGAGACAGAGACAGAGAGTGAGAGTGAGAGGGAGAGGGAGAGGGAGAGACAGAGACAGAGACAGAGAGAGAAATATGCCCAACCCCTTGATAATTTATACTCACATTGTATTTGGAGAGAACATTGCACATTGGGAGAGTTGGCCTAAGTAAAGGAACCTTAATAGTGGTTCAGTTCATGTAGCCTCTAGCGTCACGTGATGGCCAGGCTATTTACATGCTACCGAAGTCCTGCTAGGGCTAATCGATGTGTGCAATGTTGGGGCCATTATTTAGGATTATATTTATTACCTAAATTAAGGCAAGAGTCAGAGTGAGAGTCAGAGTCAGAGTGAGAGTGAGAGTTGGAGTGAGATTGAGAGTGAGAGTGGGAGTGGGAGTGGGAGTGAGAGTGAGAGTGAGAGTGGGAGTCAGAGTGAGAGGGTTTTATTTAAGTCTAGGAACAGGGCTATCAGAACATACTGTAGAGATTAGTAGCCTGAGTTTTTCTGGCCTGGTGACAAGCCACTGGTCAGACAGAGATTAGTAGCCTGAGTTTTTCTGGCCTGGTCACAAGCCACTGGTCAGACAGAGGTTAGTAGCCTGAGTTTTTCTGGCCAGGTCACAAGCCACTGGTCAGACAGATATTAGTAGCCTGAGTTTTTCTGGCCTGGTCACAGGGCCTTAGCCAAGAGAGTCACAATCTACATCTAAAGGAACATAAAATAGAGGGAGAGACAGAATGTCATTTCTATAGGTGACTAGATCTGAGCGACAGGGTAAATATTGTCTGTGATCTATATGGGAATCGATAGAGACAGCAAACAGAGATTGAGCGCTAACCTTTCCCTGATTTGGATCGTTGATGTGTAAACTCTCCGATGGTTATATTGATTACATGTTTGTATAGGAGGTTTGTGTACAGGGATGTCGAGTATGTTACGAGTCACCACTCATCTTGACCAAAGTTTATTAACCAACCCCTGGTTGTATAGCTTCAGAGAGCAGTGAGACTGAACACCAGGTCTTGACTATATGATGTTAATGTATAGTGTACTGCAACTTTTATTCAGTGTTCATTAATGTCACTTTAGCTTGCTTTCTTTTAGGCCAACTGCTGTTTTAATTGATGAGTGACACTTGAATAGTGAATCTAAACACTTCATGTTTGTTTCATCCAGGACCTCACAACTCTGGTAGCCAATGGCACGGTCACCAGCAAGCCCCCCGTCACTCTACGATTGGTCATTCCTGCCAGCCAATGTGGTTCTCTCATTGGGAAGGGCGGCTCCAAGATCAAGGAGATCAGAGAGGTGAGTGTGGCTCTGTCTCACTTCCCTAAACATCTGTCCTCTCCTTTCTAAACATCTGTCCTCTCCTCCTCTCCTTTATAAACATCTGTCCTCTCCTTTATAAACATCTGTCCTCTCCTTTCTAAACATCTGTCCTCTCCTTTCTAAACATCTGTCCTCTCCTTTCTAAGCATCTGTCCTCTCCTTTCTAAACATCTGTCCTCACCTTTATAAACATCTGTCCTCTCAGTGTAATGAAGTAGAGGTGGTTAGAGAGAGTCAGAGTCTATTTGGAGTCCCATTTATATTGTATACTTCATTATGTATATGCTGTGTACATCAACAACAAAAAAATCAATCAATCAACTGTATTTTATAAAGACTTTTTAGCAGTTTACACAAAGTGCTTTTACAGAAACCCAGCCAAAACCCCCAAAAGAGCAAGCAATGCAGAGGCAGAAGCACGGTGGCAAGGAAAAACTAGTAGGTAGGAACCTAGGTAGAAACCTAGAGAGGAATCAGGCTCAGAGAAGGTTGACCAGTCCTCTTCGGGCTCTTTCACACATCATGTTTCCCATTGTCTTCTTAAACAGACCACGGGGGCACAAGTACAGGTAGCAGGAGACCTCCTTCCCAACTCCACTGAGAGAGGAGTGACGATATCCGGGACCCAAGACGCCATCATCCAGTGTGTCAAGCTCATCTGCACTGTCATTCTCGAGGTGGTGTACACTTCCTCATCGCCCTGATCCCTGACCCCTGACCCCTTTTACTACTAAAGGATCCTGGTATTACCAGCCACAGACACGGAGGAACCAGACAGATCAATGTATCATAATGGATCTAAGCAAATGTATAAAATTATCAATATCAAAGGATTTATGTTCAATAAGAAAGAGAAACTTCATAGCAATGAATTGATAAGCCTATAATCAATACTCTGTCAGACCTCCAGTAGTACGTAACAAATATTTCCATTTGAAAATAAATACAATCAATCAATGTTTTCGAAGTAAAGATGTTTCTACATTTCTAAAAAAAAATCGATACCCTCTCAATCTTGAGTACTATCCTGCCGCAGCCAGAACACTACTTAAGAGGATGAGCCTGAATGCCAAAAAAAACAGAAGAATCTGAGGATGTAACAACTCATTGTTATTCTAGGCACCCTAATCTCTGCTGGAGGAAACACTGACCCTAAGCATGTGCTTTCATGGGGCGGCAGGGTATTGGACTAGTAACCGGAAGGTTGCAAGTTCAAACCCCTGAGCTGACAAGATACAAATCTGTCGTTCTGCCCCTGAACAGGCAGTTAACACACTGTTCCCAGGCCTTCATTGAAAATAAGAATTTGTTCTTAACTGACTTGCCTGGTTAAATAAAAGGTAAAATAAATAAATTGTGGAATCAAAGCATTCCAGAGATACATCTACTGTATCTGAATACTGTTTTTGTTTTGTCCTTATCTGGTCATATGAAATCCACCATATTGATAGTTTTTTGGTCCCCAGACCTGGATTCAAAGACTATTTGAAATCATTTCAAACGCTGTTTCCCCACCACCAGGTAGTACGGCAAGAATGAAAGAAATGTTCAAAGAAATTTGAAACATTTCAAAAAATATTTGAACCCATGTCTGTTGGCCCCAACCTTCTGCAACTCATCTGTCCTAAGGCTATACAACCATGTTTTATTGTGCTGCGATGTTTAGTAAAAAACATTATTGTCTTTATGCTCGTTGCTTTCTCCTCCTGTATCCAGTCACCTCCAAAGGGGGCCACTGTTCCATATCGACCCAGCCCCTCCCCAGGAACAGTCATGATATCCGGAAACCAGGTGGGAATCAGACAATACAACAAGACAACACAGTACAACACGACAACACAACAACACAACATAAAACAACAACACAACAACACATCAACACCATACAACAACACACAGAACAACACAATACAACACAAAAACACAACACAATAGAACACAACAACACTACCACAACACCATACAACAAAACGACACAACAACACAACAACAAAAAATTCTAACTGAAACCAACCCTGATGTAGTGCTGGTCAAATCAAATTTCAAATCAAATCAAATGTATTTATATAGCCCTTCGTACATCAGCTGATATCTCAAAGTGCTGTACAGAAACCCAGCCTAAAACCCCAAACAGCAAGCAATGCAGGTGTAGAAGCACGGTGGTTAGGAAAAACTCCCTAGAAAGGCCAAAACCTAGGAAGAAACCTAGAGAGGAACCAGGCTATGTGGGGTGGCCAGTCCTCTTCTGGCTGTTCCGGTTGGAGATTATAATAGAACATGGCCAAGATGTTCAAATGTTCATAAATGACCAGCATGGTCAAATAATAATAAGGCAGAACAGTTGAAACTGGAGCAGCAGCACGGCCAGGTGGACTGGGGACAGCAAGGAGTCATCATGTCAGGTAGTCCTGGGGCATGGTCCTAGGGCTCAGGTCCTCCGAGAGAGAGAAAGAAAGAGAATTAGAGAGAGCATATGTGGGGTGGCCAGTCCTCTTCTGGCTGTGCCGGGTGGAGATTATAACAGAACATGGCCAAGATGTTCAAATGTTCATAAATGACCAGCATGGTCGAATAATAATAAGGCAGAACAGTTGAAACTGGAGCAGCAGCACGGCCAGCTGGACTGGTCAAACCCTGATATAGTGGTGGCCTAACCCTGATGTAGTGGTGGCCTAACCCTGATGTAGTGGTGGTGGTCTAACCCTGATGTAGTGGTGGTGGCCTAACCCTGATGTAGTGGTGGTGATCTAACCCTGATGTAGATGTGGTGGCCTAACCCTGATGTAGTGGTGGTGGTCTAACCCTGATGTAGTGGTGGCCTAACCCTGATGTAGTGGTGGTGGTCTAACCCTGATGTAGTGGTGGTCTAACCCTGATATAGTGGTGGCCTAACCCTGATGTAGTGGTGGTGGTCTAACCCTGATGTAGTGGTGGCCTAACCCTGATGTAGTGGTGGTGGTCTAACCCTGATGTAGTGGTGGTCTAACCCTGATATAGTGGTGGCCTAACCCTGATGTAGTGGTGGTGGTCTAACCCTGATATAGTGGTGGTGGTCTAACCCTGATGTAGTGGTGGTCTAACCCTGATGTAGTGGTGGTGGTCTAACCCTGATGTAGTGGTGGTGGTCTAACCCTGATGTAGTGGTGGTCTAACCCTGATGTAGTGGTGGTGGTCTAACCCTGATATAGTGGTGGCCTAACCCTGATGTAGTGGTGGTGGTCTAGTCCTGATATAGTGGTGGTGGTCTAACCCTGATGTAGTGGTGGTCTAACCCTGATATAGTGGTGGTGGTCTAACCCTGATATAGTGGTGGCCTAACCCTGATGTAGTGGTGGTGGTCTAACCCTGATGTAGTGGTGGTGGTCTAACCCTGATATAGTGGTGGCCTAACCCTGATGTAGTGGTGGTGGTCTAACCCTGATGTAGTGGTGGTGGTCTAACCCTGATATAGTGGTGGCCTAACCCTAATGCAGTGGTGGTAGTCTAACCCTGATGTAGTGGTGGTGGTCTAACCCTGATGTAGTGGTGGTCTAACCCTGATGTAGTGGTGGTCTAACCCTGATGTAGATGTGGTGGTCTAACCCTGATGTAGTGGTGGTGGTCTAACCCTGATGTAGTGGTGGTGGTCTAACCCTGATGTAGTCGTGGTCTAACCCTGATGTAGAGGTGGTGGTCTAAGCCTGATGTAGTGGTGGTGGTCTAACCCTGATGTAGTGGTGGTCTAACCCTGATGTATTAGTGGTGGTCTAAACCTGATGTAGTGGTGGTGGTCTAACCCTGATGTAGTGGTGGTAGTCTAACCCTGATGTAGTGGTGGTCTAACCCTGATGTAGTGGTGGCCTAACCCTGATGTAGTGGTGGTAGTCTAACCCTGATGTAGTGGTGGTCTAACCCTGATGTAGTGGTGGTAGTCTAACCCTGATATAGTGGTGGCCTAACCCTGATGTAGTGGTGGTCTAACCCTTATGTAGTGGTGGTGGTCTAACCCTGATGTAGTTGTGGTGGTCTAACCCTGATGTAGTGGTAGTCTAACCCTGATATAGTAGTAGTCTAACCCTGATGTAGTTGTGGTCTAACCCTGATGTAGTGGTGGTCTAACCCTGATATAGTGGTGTAACCCTGATATGGATAACGTGATGGCGGGGATAGTGTCACTTTGCTCTGCATTATTTTATTTATGGTTTATTTTACTGAGGTGAATCTGACTCCTGGTCTGTCTGTGTCTGAAGGTGTTCGAGGCGTCTGAGTACGGGTCACACCCCCTCTTCCAATTGGCCCAGGGAGGGCTGGATCTACAACAAGTAAGTATGCATTAGTGGATCAGGCTGTGAAGATGACGATGACTTGTGAATATAGCACCACTTACCAGAGTGTGGACGTGGAAGTAATTACACTATTGTATACATCGAATCCATTTAGAAACCTTGTGCCAGGTAGACAGTCAGTCTACACACCTTGTAGTGTGTGTACGGGACCAGATATACAAAAGTGGAGAGGAAAGAGGAAGTAAAACGGAACCATGGAAGGAGCTGATGGTGTGTTGTCAAGTCAGGCTCCACTCCCCCCAATCCAGACATGCAGACAGTTACTGGTGTTGTTTTGAAGTAGGCTTCTTCTTCCTCCCTTCCTCCTGTCTGTCTGTCTCTCTGTCTCTCTGTCTGTCTGTCAGTTTGTCTCTCTGTCTCTCTGTCTGTCTGTCAGTTTGTCTCTCTGTCTGTCAGTATGTCTCTCTGTCTGTCTGTCAGTTTGTCTCTCTGTCTGTCTGTCAGTTTGTCTCTCTGTCTGTCAGTATGTCTCTCTGTCTGTCAGTATGTTTGTCTGTCTGTCTGTCTGTCTGTCTGTCTGTCTGTCTGTCTGTCAGTTTGTCTCTCTGTCTGTCTGTCAGTTTGTCTCTCTGTCTGTCAGTATGTCTCTCTGTCTGACTGTCTATTTGTCTCTCTGTCTCTCTGTCTGTGTGTCAGTTTGTCTCTCTGTCTGTCAGTATGTCTCTCTGTCTGACTGTCTATTTGTCTCTCTGTCTCTCTGTCTGTCTGTCAGTTTGTCGCTCTGTCTGTCAGTATGTTTGTCTGTCTGTCTGTCTCTCTGTCTCTCTGTCTCTCTGTCTCTCTGTATGTCTGTCTGTCGTGAGGTAGTGAGAGACTAAAAAGAGAGGTGGGGAGAAAGTGGCTAGGGGAGAGGGAGAGGGGGGGTAGAGGGAAAGAGAGAGGAGAGAGAAGAGACAGAGAGAGAGAGACAGAGAGAAACAGAGACAGAGAGAGAAACAGAGAGAGAGAGAGACGGAGAGAGAGAGAAAGAGACAGAGAGAGAAAGAGAGAGAGAAACTGAGAGCCTCTAACCAAAGCCAGAGTGTTGTGGATATGATGGTTGTCAGCTGCAGGCTGGACTGGAGCTTTGGGAGCATCCTCAGAATGGAGTGGAGATCAGTGTTGCTTGTTTGGCTATCATAATCCTAGCAGCTAGGGCTAATGAAGAGGAGAGGAGAGGAGAGGAGAGGAGAGGAGAGGAAGATTAGGGGAGAGGAGAGGAGAGGAGAGGAGAGGAGAGGAAAGGAGAGGAGAGGAGAGGAGAGGAGAGGAGAGGAGAGGAGAGGAGAGGAGAGGAGAGGAGAGGAGAGGAGAGGAGAGGAGAGGAGAGGAGAGGAGAGGAGAGGAGAGGAGAGGAGAGGAGGGAAAGATTAGGGGAGAGGAGAGGAGAGGAGGGAAAGATTAGGGGAGAGGAGAGGTACGGGGGAAGGAGAGGGTGGTGGAGGGAGATTACGCCATGTTAAGTGGTTCGGCAAGGCGATTAATGCTTTTATACATTATTTACGAGCATGCAGAGCAGAGTACATACATAAGGAGGAGAGGAGGAGGAAGGAGGAGGAGAGGAGGAAGGAGGACGGAGGGAGGAGAGAGAAATAATAAAGTAAATAAGCAATGTCATTTAGACGAAGGAGCCCCACACGCACGCACGCACTTACAAACACACACTCTGCAGTACATGTTGCAGGGAACACACACACACACTAGTCTAACGTCCCTGGTGTCCCTCCCACCTTTAGTAGAGGTCCTGCACTAGAACTGTTCAACTAAACAGATTCACAACTTCCTCATAAAATCTATGGCTCTTATTAGCCTAAACAGTAACCCACTTCCTGTTCCTGTACTAGCCTAAACAGTAACCCACTTCCTGTTCCTGTACTAGCCTAAACAGTAAACCACTTCCTGTTCCTGTACGAGCCTAAACAGTAACCCACTTCCTGTTCCTGTACTAGCCTAAACAGTAAACCACTTCCTGTTCCTGTACTAGCCTAAACAGTAAACCACTTCCTGTTCCTGTACTAGCCTATACAGTAAACCACTTCCTGTTCCTGTACAAACCTATACAGTAAACCACTTCCTGTTCCTGTACTAGCCTAAACAGTAACCCACTTCCTGTTCCTGTACTAGCTTATACAGTTAACCACTTCCTGTTCCTGTACTAGCCTAAACAGTAACCCACTTCCTGTTCCTGTACTCGCCTCTCCTCCTCCTTCCTGTTCCTGTACTAGCCTAAACAGTAACCCACTTCCTGTTCCTGTACTCGCCTCTCCTCCTCCTTCATGTTCCAGTGCTAGCCTAAAAAGTAACCCACTTCCTGTTCCTGTACTAGCCTAAACAGTAACCCACTTCCTGTTCCTGTACTCGCCTCTCCTCCTCCTTCATGTTCCTGTACTAGCCTAAATAGTAACCCACTTCCTGTTCCTGTACTCGCCTCTCCTCCTCCTTCATGTTCCTGTACTAGCCTAAATAGTAACCCACTTCCTGTTCCTGTACTCGCCTCTCCTCCTCCTTCCTGTTCCAGTGCTAGCCTAAAAAGTAACCCACTTCCTGTTCCTGTACTAGCCTAAACAGTAACCCACTTCCTGTTCCTGTACTCGCCTCTCCTCCTCCTTCCTGTTCCTGTACTAGCCTAAAAAGTAACCCACTTCCTGTTCCTGTACTAGCCTAAAAAGTAACCCACTTCCTGTTCCTGTACTAGCCTAAAAAGTAACCCACTTCCTGTTCCTGTACTAGCCTAAACAGTAACCCACTTCCTGTTCCTGTACTATCCTAAACAGTAATCCACTTCCTGTTCCTGTACTAGCCTAAACAGTAATCCACTTCCTGTTCCTGTACTAGCCTAAACAGTAATCCACTTCCTGTTCCTGTACTAGCCTAAACAGTAATCCACTTCCTGTTCCTGTACTAGCCTAAACAGTAACCCACTTCCTGTTCCTGTACTAGCCTAAACAGTAATCCACTTCCTGTTCCTGTACTAGCCTAAACAGTAAACCACTTCCTGTTCCTGTACTAGCCTAAACAGTAACCCACTTCCTGTTCCTGTACTAGCCTAAACAGTAATCCACTTCCTGTTCCTGTACTAGCCTAAACAGTAATCCACTTCCTGTTCCTGTACTAGCCTAAACAGTAAACCACTTCCTGTTCCTGTACTAGCCTCTCCTCCTCCTTCATGTTCCTGTACTTGTGATAATTTAAAGAGTCAGACAGAGTTAGAGCTGCTCGTGCTTCTGCTGTGCACGGGGTTAAAATCCTAAACAATCTTATATAAGGAGGCCAGTGGGAACAACACACACACACACACACACACACACACACACACACACACAGAAACGCACACACACACAGAGGTCTTTCTCTCCCTCAGCAGCATGTCTCACAACCGATTGAACCAACCACTCGTTGTCTTTGATGCTGAGAGTAAAATCGCAGTTATTCCTAAACTTGTCTCAGACGAACTACAACATGTCTCCCTTGAAGAACAGTTAGTTTAAACTCAATGACATTTACCTGGTAAAATAACAACATTTCAACATTTCACTTCACTTGTTTTTGTTGTTTTTCTTCCTTGCAGACGTACGCTGTACAGAACCAATATGGCATTCCACATTCAGAGGTATGTATGCTGATCACACTGGGACCTGTTGTGTATGCTGATCACACTGGGACCTGTTGTGTATCTATCTATCTATCTATCTATCTATCTATCTGTCTGTCTGTCTGTCTGTCTGTCTGTCTGTCTGTCTGTCTGTCTGTCTGTCTGTCTGTCTGTCTGTCTGTCTGTCTATCTATCTATCTATCTATCTATCTATCTATCTCTGTCTGTCTATCTATCTATCTATCTATCTATCTATCTGTCTATCTGTCTATCTGTCTATCTGTCTATCTGTCTATCTGTCTATCTGTCTATCTATCTATCTATCTATCTATCTATCTATCTATCTATCTGTCTGTCTGTCTGTCTGTCTGTCTGTCTGTCTGTCTGTCTGTCTGTCTGTCTGTCTGTCTGTCGACCTGTCGATCTGACTTTCCACCTGACTGTCTTTCTCTCTCTCTGCTTATCCTCTTGTCTGTCTGTCTGTCTGTCTGTCTGTCTGTCTGTCTGTCTGTCTGTCTGTCTGTCTGTCTGTCTGTCTGTCTGTCTGTCTGTCTGTCTGTCTGTCTGTCTGTCTACCCCCTGTGTTTCAGTTGGCCAAGCTTCACCAGTTGTCTATGCAGCAGCAAGGCCTGGCCGCCCAGATGAACCAACAGCAGACCAACTCTGTCATACCTGGTATGTACTGTATCTGGTACACCCCTGGGGGTGGTGGCTATTCAGGGGACTACTTCCTAAAGGAGAGCTGCTGGGACCTGAGTGGGTAGAGGTGCTGATAGGGGGGTGAGACAGGGAGAGAGCAAGAGGAGGAGAGGTAGAGGGGGAGAGGGGGAGAGAGGTGGAGGAGGAGAGTTGGAGGGGGAGAGGGGGAGAGAGGTGGAGGAGGAGAGATGGAGGGGGAGAGGGGGAGAGAGGTGGAGGAGGAGAGTTGGAGGGAGAGGGGGAGAGAGGTTGAGGGGGAGACAGGGAGAGAGCAAGAGGAGGAGAGGTAGAGGGGGAGAGGGGGAGAGAGGTGGAGGAGGAGAGTTGGAGGGGGAGAGGGGGAGAGAGGTGGAGGAGGAGAGATGGAGGGGGAGAGGGGGAGAGAGGTGGAGGAGGAGAGATGGAGGGGGAGAGGGGGAGAGAGGTGGAGGAGGAGAGGTAGAGGGGGAGAGAGGTGGAGGAGGAGAGTTGGGGGGGAGAGGGGGAGAGAGGTGGAGGGGGAGACAGGGAGAGAGGAAGAGGAGGACAGGTAGAGGGGGAGAGGGGGAGAGAGGTAGAGTGTGAGACAGGGAGAGAGGAAGAGGAGGAGAGGTAGAGGGGGAGACAGAGAGAGAGGAAGAGGATGAGAGGTAGAGGGGGAGAGCGGTAGCGTGTGAGACAGGGAAAGGTGACACACAGAGGGAGAACAGACCATAATCGGTCTGACAGCTCTGACTGACTTTGACTTTGAAGTTACTTTGTTTGAGTTCCTACAATAACCTTCCTACAACAACCATCCTACGACGTCCTTCCTACAACGTCCTTCCTAGAACGACTTTCCTACAACGTCCTTCCTAAAAACGTCCTTCCTACGATGTCCTTCCTACAACGTCCTTCCTAGAACGACTTTCCTACAACGTCCTTCCTAGAACGACTTTCCTACAACGTCCTTCCTACGACGACATTCCTACAAGCTTTTTTCCATTATACTTTTAGGAATATTCTGTTATTTTTTTCTTCAATATACAGTCAAACTTGGTATGCTGCTGTGACTTCCATTAGCCCATTCAGTTTAAATGACCCCAGACTGTTAGGATGTGAGGCATATGGAACCATTTAATGATTTATTCTATCAGATAGATACGTTGTCCACATATAATGATTTCTTCCACACCACAGTGGCTCCACTCTGGCATACCTGTAATTATCATGAATCCAGTCCCTTTAAAGAACCCCGAGTGTCCAGAAAGCCCCTCTGAATCCGGGGAAAGATAGTGTCTATGTTGCTCCCATTCTGCCTCTGTGTCAGCCCCAGTCCTGTCCATCCATAGTCCGTATGTTAAGTGTAGATTAGACCTGATCCAGGTATGGATAGACACAGATGGGGAACAGGGCCAACTTAGCTCTCCTCTCTTCTCCTGAGGATTTCAGCGCCTGCATCCCAAAAAAGCATCGTATTACCCTTCGTAGTGTTAGGGCTCTGGTCAATAGTAGTGAATAGGAAATAGGGTACCATACATAGGGAATAGGGTACCATACAAAGGGAATAGGGTGCCATGCATAGGGAATAGGGTACCATACACAGGGAATAGGGTGTCATACACAGGGAATAGGGTGCCATACATAGGGAATAGGGTACCATACAAAGGGAATAGGGTGCCATGCATAGGGAATAGGGTACCATACACAGGGAATAGGGTACCATAAACAGGGAATAGGATACCATACACAGGGAATAGGGTACCATACACAGGGAATAGGGTGCCATACATAGGGAATAGGGTACCATAAACAGGGAATAGGGTGCCATAAACAGGGAATAGGGTACCATAAACAGGGAATAGGGTACCATAAACAGGGAATAGGGTGCCATAAACAGGGAATAGGGTACCATAAACAGGGAATAGGGTACCATACACAGGGAATAGGGTACCATACACAGGGAATAGGGTGTCATACACAGGGAATAGGGTACCATGCATAGGAAATAGGGTACCATGCACAGGGAATAGGGTACCATAAACAGGGAATAGGGTGTCATACACAGGGAATAGGGTACCATGCACAGGGAATAGGGTGCCATACACAGGGAATAGGGTGCCATGCATAGGAAATAGGGTACCATACACAGGGAATAGGGTACCATACACAGGGAATAGGGTGTCATACACAGGGAATAGGGTACCATGCACAGGGAATAGGGTGCCATACACAGGGAATAGGGTACCATGCATAGGAAATAGGGTACCATACACAGGGAATAGGGTACCATACACAGGGAATAGGGTGTCATACACAGGGAATAGGGTACCATGCACAGGGAATAGGGTGCCATACACAGGGAATAGGGTACCACACACAGGGAATAGGATACCATAAACAGGGAATAGGGTACCATACACAGGGAATAGGGTGTCATACAAAGGGAATAGGTTGCCATGCATAGGAAATAGGGTACCATACACAGGGAATAGGGTACCATACACAGGGAATAGGGTGTCATACACAGGGAATAGGGTACCATACACAGGGAATAGGGTGCCATACATAGGAAATAGGCTGCCATGCACAGGGAATAGGGTACCATACACAGGGAATAGGGTGCCATGCATAGGAAATAGGGTACCATACACAGGGAATAGGGTACCATACACAGGGAATAGGGTGCCATACACAGGGAATAGGGTACCATACACAGGGAATAGGGTACCATACACAGGGAATAGGGTGCCATGCACAGGGAATAGGGTACCATGCATAGGAAATAGGGTACCATACACAGGGAATAGGGTGCCATGCACAGGGAATAGGGTACCATACACAGGGAATAGGGTGCCATACACAGGGAATAGGGTACCATGCATAGGAAATAGGGTACCATACACAGGGAATAGGGTACCATACACAGGGAATAGGGTGCCATGCACAGGGAATAGGGTACCATACACAGGGAATAGGGTACCATACACAGGGAATAGGGTGTCATACACAGGGAATAGGGTACCATACATAGGGAATAGGTTGCCATGCACAGGGAATAGGGTACCATACACAGGGAATAGGGTGCCATGCACAGGGAATAGGGTACCATACATAGGGAATAGGTTGCCATGCACAGGGAATAGGGTACCATACACAGGGAATAGGGTACCATACACAGGGAATAGGGTGTCATACACAGGGAATAGGGTGACGTACATAGGGAATAGGGTGCCATACATAGGAAATAGGGTACCATACACAGGGAATAGGGTGCCATACATAGGAAATAGGGTACCATACACAGGGAATAGGGTGCCATACATAGGAAATAGGGTACCATACACAGGGAATAGGGTACCATACACAGGGAATAGGGTACCATACACAGGGAATAGGGTACCATACACAGGGAATAGGGTGACGTACATAGGGAATAGGGTGCCAAACACAGGGAATAGGGTGCCATACATACATAGGTAATAGGGTACCATACTGTACGTAAGAAATAGGGTGCCAAACATAAGGAATAGGGTACCATACTGTACGTAAGAAATAGGGTGTCATACACAGGGAATAGGGTGTCAAACATAGGGAATAGGGTGCCATACACAGTGAATAGGGTGCCATACATAGGGAATAGGGTGCCATACACAGGGAATAGGGTGCCATACATAGGGAATAGGGTACCTTACACAGAGAATAGGGTGCCATACACAGGGAATAGGGTACCATACATAGGGAATAGGGTACCATACACAGGGAATAGGATACCTTACACATGGAATAGGGTGCCATACACAGGGAATAGGGTGCCATACATAGGGAATAGGGGACCTTACACAGGGAATAGGGTGCCATACACAGGGAATAGGGTGCCATACATAGGGAATAGGGTACCTTACACATGGAATAGGGTGCCATACACAGGGAATAGGGTGCCATACATAGGGAATAGGGTACCTTACACAGGGAATAGGGTGCCATACATAGGGAATAGGGTACCTTACACAGGGAATAGGGTGCCATACACAGGGAACAGGGTGCCATACATAGGGAATAGGGTACCACACACAGGGAATAGGATACCATAAACAGGGAATAGGGTACCATACACAGGTAATAGGGTACCATACACAGGGAATAGGGTGCCATACATAGGGAATAGGGTGCCGTACATAGGGAATAGGGTGCCATACATAGGGAATAGGGTGCCATACATAGGGAATAGGGTACCATACATAGGGAATAGGGTACCATACATAGGTAATAGGGTACCATACACAGGGAATAGGGTACCATACTGTACGTATGGAATAGGGTGCCATACACAGGGAATAGGGTGCCATACACAGGGAATAGGGTGTCATTTAAGATGCCATACACAACAGCACGAGCCTTTAACAGTCCATTACAGATATCAAAGGGAACCAAAGAGGAGCTTTCTTTTGTCAATAGATGAGGAAGTATTATTTCCTCCTTCCCTGCTCTTCTTCAGATCTTCTCCAGGCAGACATGCCTCATCATAATAAATATGTATTGATGATTCATGACGGAATCAGTCAGTCAGCACTGTAGAAGGATATATTGCTATAAATGAGAAGCTTGTTGTGTAGAGCGTCAATAGAAGGCTAAACATGTACTTCAATGTAGAGAGATTATGTTTCTGTTGTTTATTTACACGCTTGAAATGCATAATGGTGTTTCTTTTCAAGCTTTAAAATGAATAAAATAATTTCTTTATAAGCTTCAAAATGCATAACAGCAACACAATAATAGCTTCCACTGTCTGTAGCTAAAGCGGTGATTTAGATAGAATGAGAGAGAGCGAGGAGATTATAGGAGTGAGAGGAGACGAGAGGCGAGGAGCTGAGAGGAGAGCAGAGGGAGAGAGAGATGAGATGAGACGAGAGGAGAGGAGAGAAGAGAGAGAGGAGAGGAGTGGCG